>NC_053028.1:318306901-318606901 GCF_003073215.2 Triticum urartu
CGTTCGTAGTCGGATCGTCAAAGTCGACTTCCTCTAAAACGATAGCCACTATCTCATCGAAAGACGGGACACCTTTGCCTCTATCAGGCTCAGATGAGCCCCAGAGTGAACAAAAAAATTGTTATAAATCTTTCCCTAATAATAAAGCGCTTATTGCTTCTAGTTGTACGCCATTGGTTTTTTGCAGAAAAGAGCCTCTATTTCTGGGAATTCAACCCGCAGTCCCTTTTTAAGTGAGAAAAAATGTTTCATTCTTACAAAAAAGACCCTGCACTTTTCGAGTGAAGCGGCAGGGGCTAGAGCTTGCAGGGACCGATCCGTGCACGGCAGGGGTTGGGGAGTCGGATCCAGAGGCAGGCGGCAGTCACCGGTGGGGACGAGGAAGGCCGGAGCGTGGATTCTTGGGCGAATCCATGGCATCCACGACTCCTGGGCAGAAAGGAGACATGAATGTGAGGGAGAGAAGAATGAAGAAAGGAGGGGCAGTGCATTTCAGACGAGGTGGCGGCTTGGTGCAGCAGACGACATCGAGAGCAGGAGGTGCAGCGGCGCCGTGCAGGGTGCCGTTCCGGCGGCGGTGGCCACGGACGTCATAGGGACGGAGGCAGAGCGACTCGGGCCGAGTGGCCTGATGCAGCAAGAGAGGGGGAGCACGGAGGTGAGGCGAGGAAGAGCGAGGCCGAGAGCGATGCAGCCTCGCCGAGGTCGGGCGTAGCCGGCAGAGCCGGCGGGTGCCGGGGATCAGGCACGCGCCTGCGGCGCCTCCCCTGACGGCGTAAGGTGGGAGAAAGGGATCGAATCGATCAGGAGAGAGGAGCGACGGGTTCGATCGGGCTAGGTTAGGCAAGGTGCGGCTGGGCTGGGCCTTAGGCGGCTGCTCTCTCTCTCTCTCTCAAAAGACACATTCCAAAATATACAAGTTAGTGGAAGGTATGGAATTTGTTGGTTAAAAGATCAAAAATAAAACAAGGGTGGAATCATAGGCAGGGGACGTATCGTGCTGACATGGAGAAGCCTGTCTTTGGCACCCGTCACCAACTCATGAGGAAGACTCTCTGGTGTAAAGCAGGGCATTATCCTCAATGCTCCTCCAATAATGTTGGATCCCTATCAAGGCCGAGTTCACGTTCCTTGAGCAAAGTATGATTTAATTTGTAACCATGCACAGTTCTGTCTGGCCTGGTTTCACCATTTTAGATCATCGAACAAACCATGTATTTTTTTTCGAGAAAACGCAAAAGGCCTTCGCGTTTCATTTCATTGAAAAGGTGGGGTGTACAAGTACAATCCTCCTAGGAGGCTGGAGTTACATAGCAGGTACTAGGATCAGTGGACATCCCATGACTGCGGCAACACGACCCCGAGTCCTTGGGCCCCTGCTGTGGCCCAGGAGCTGATCTCTGCTTTGATCTTGTCCAGGATCTGTTCGGGCGATGGTCTCGCTTGCTCGAAGACACAATCATTTCTATGCTTCCAGAGCATCCACGGCACTAGTAGGGCGACGGACTGCAGGGCTTTGTGCAATCCTAGTGGCGTGGCCTCCTTCGCGCGCAGCCACCAGTCCATGAGGTTGGCCTCGTGCTCCGGGACAGGGGCCGGGATGCGTAGCCATGTCAGGGTTGCGTGCCATGTCTGACGGGCAAAGGGGCACGCAAGCAGCAGGTGTTGGATCGTCTCAGGCGCTTGGTCGCAAAGGAGGCAGCGGGGGTGGTGCATTCGATCCCTGGAAAGTGGCCAAGTAGCATGACTGCGTGGAGTAAGTTCCGTTTGCAGACCATTTCCAGCGCAGCTTGTCCGGCTCGTTGGAGAGTGCAGTGCACATCACGTCCTGCCACAGCAGCAGGTATTGCCCGATCTCGTGGACCCCGAGGGTGCCATGAATGTCGCGTGCCCAGCGTTCCCGGCGAGGCCAGCAACCACAGTTGTCGACTTGTGGCGTCGCTTGGGGATACACTCGTAGAGCAGGGGCGCGATCTCTCGGATGGATTGCCGTGCAGCCATTGGTCCTCCCAGAAAAGGGCAGTCGAGCCGTCTCCAAGCACCATGGATGTGGATGCGAAGAAAAGGGCTTGCTCCTCGGCGGTGAACTGCAGGTCTAGGCCCTGCCACGCGCGCTCGCTGTCCGTGCGGGCAAACCAGAGCCAGCGCAAGCGCAGCGCCAGCCCGGCGCGCTCCAGGTCGCGAACTCCGAGCCCGCCATATTCGATCGGACGACAAACATGTCGCCAGTTGACGTGGCAGTGTCCCCGTTTGCAGCCGCGCGTCCCGCCCAGAGGAACCCTCACTGGATCCTTTCGATTTTGTCGCAGGGTTTCTTGGGAGCGCTAGTGCCAGCATTTGATGGACGAGTATGGCACTTAGCACCGATCTCACCATGGCCAGCCGCCCGGCTCTATTCATCAGCCACGCCTTCCACGCTGGAAGTTGCCCAGCCACAAGTTGCCCAGCCACCGAGTCGACAAGGGGTTGCAACATGGCAACAGAGGGGCGCCGCGTCGTCAGCGGGATGCCGAGGTATTTGATAGGAAGGTCTGCAACCGGGCATCCCAGCTGCTCTATCAATGCTGCGGTCTCATCGGTGCCATGAAGAATTGTGGCTGAGCTTTTGGCATAGTTCACCTGTAGGCCAGAGGCCGTGCCGAACAGGTGAAGAATCCCTTTGACTGCGTCGCCATCCCCGAGTGTGGCGTTGCAAAATAGCATCACGTCGTCAGCATAGAGTGAGATAGCCGGGATGTCGCGGCGAGGATGTAGCTGTTGCAGAATGCCATCTTGGAGGGCGCGCCACATGAGGCGACCGAGGGTGTCGACGGCAAGCACGAAGAGCTGGGATGATACAGGGTCTCCTTGGCGCAGCCCGCAACGGTGCCAGATTGGCGGGCCGGGTTCCCCGTTGAGCATGACACGGGTGCTAGCCATGGACAGGAGGATTGCGATCCACTCCCTGAAGCGGTCGCAGCGAGGCACGCTGGGATCTCACGATCAACCAGGGTTGCGATGGCCTTGATCACCGTCAACGGGATGGGCACCGCGAACATTCCCTCATAAGTCTTCATCTCGGCCGCTGTTATCTTCTGGTTGATGCCCACGATCCCCAGCGTGCGGAGAAGTTGCACCTGCGCCCTTCGCTCGGCGGTAGGCGGTGGCCCCGCAGTGGTGGCAGATGTCGAGCGCCCGTGTCGAGGGGAGAATTTAAGCGGGCGACACGGCCGTTTCCCAGGTGTCGGCAGCGCCGCGCATACCTGCTTAGTGGCGGCGGCAAGGAATTCGCCTAACGTCCACGATCGTTGCGGCGCGGCGCGGCGCGGCCACGAGTGCGGCGAAGAGTGATGGGCGGAGAAGCGTAGCGATCAGGCGCAGTTGGACGCGGACTAGGGGTGGTGCATGCGGCCGCGGAGGTTGCTGGTGTGGTGGGGTCGTTGTTGGGCCTTCCTGGCGTCGCATGCTGGGCCTAACCCCATTGCAAAATTGTACTGGGGCCTCTTGATGGGGAGGGTGGGGTCGGCGGCCCATCGGCTGCGATGGGGTTTCTTGGTGGGGAGGGCAGCGAGGGCGGTCCTTCAGCATCAGGGCCTGGCGAGCGGGCAGGGGTGGTGGCCTCTCGCATCTCCCCGCCTGGCGCGTCGCGGGGGTGGGGCCGCGTGGACTGGTCAGCGCGTGCGCCCTGCCTCGCTGGCGGGGAGGACGTGTGCAAAGCATCACTTTGTCACGACAGGCCGGTCTGCTCAGCTGGCTCCTCAGGCTGCGAGTCTGGCACCTCGCTCAGGGCGGCCAGGTCTCGACAAGCCATCGGATCATGTGAGCCAGCAGTTGGCCCAGCGGGATCCTCCTCGGGCTCGGGGGTTGGGGCGGGGTTTGAATCTCTGGAGGCTTCTGATGGCCCTGCAGCCAATGACATCTCGCCAGCAGTCGTGGTGGCCCCGACCCTGGCATCTCCTGTGGCGGTCGCAGCTTTGCGCGCCTGGTCCATGCCAAAAGTGTGCCTTTGCCTCCTCTTGCTTTTTCTTTTTCTGGAACGACGACAAGATTGGGTGGGCCCCTGCTGACCTGGCCATGGCAGCATGTCATTCCTCGTGGTGGGCGCGGGCGGCCGCGCCACCGCGCCGGCCGGAGTGGGCCAAGAGGAGGCCGTGTTCACCCCGTCAATGCGGCCGGGACGGTCGCCGGCATGCCAGCCCAGCGAATCGACGGCCATGCCATCCGCACGCCCGCTTGGCTGCGGATCGGTCCTCCGTCGCTTACGGCCGCGTCGGCGGGCGCGTCCGCGGCCAGGTCCTTGGTCTAGGCCTGGTGGGTTACCGGCGCCACTCCTGTCGCGGTCGTCGCCGGCCCGGAACCCGGTGGAGGGGGGCTGGATCATGTCGGCGCGCGTGATCACAACGGAGATGGGGAACGTGAGCGTCCTGATGGTCGGCGCTTCGGAGCATATGCGCGAGGGAATCTGCTCGACGATCTCGAGGATGGTGGCGCGACGGATGTGGGCGGGGTCGTGCGTGCGGCCAGATAGCCGGAAGGTGGCCAGGTCGTCCCGCGAGCGCGTGCGAGGATGCAGACGCTCGATCCAGCAACTCTCCCCCAAGATGTGCTCCACCGTTGACAGGTGCCAGGCTTGGGCTGGAATGCCGCAGAGTTCTATCTCAACGCGGTACTCGAACACGCCAGAGCCGGCATGGGCGAGCTTGCTCCATGGCCGGAGCGAAAGGGAGAAGCGTGGAGAGTTGATGAAGTGGTCGCCGTCAAGGCGGCGCTTGGTAGTGTGGGAGGAGAAGAGGATAAGGAAATCCTCGGGGTGGTGCTCGTGGACCGTGAAGTCCCCCTCCGAGAGCTCGAGCGCGCTGATGAGCAGGTCGGACACCTCGGCCGTAGACACGGATGGCCTGTTGCCGGTGATGGAGGCCACCATTGCGCGGGCAAGCACCTGCTCGGCCTCCTCCATCTCGACCGAGTGCGCCATGATGACTCGCACGGGCTCCGGGGAGCGCGGCGCGGGTGCAAGGACCATCTGGGCAGCGGGAGGAGGGGGAGGTGTGGCTGGGGCGACGCGGCAACGAGGCGGTGGGCTGGCGTGGCCCCTGCTGTTCCCCGGGCGCAGACCATCGCAGGAGCGGGAGTCGTGGCCGGAGGTGAGGCAGTGTCTGCACCAGATGTCATTGGTGCAGTCGCGCACGCGATGGCGGTGGTCCAGGCAGCGAAAGCAGAGACCGGTGACCTCCTCGGGGGAGGGGCTGGGCGGCGGAGCGGCGGAGGGCTGGGCGTGACAGCCGGGCGGGGGCGGCGGCGGTTGTGTCGCCTCGGCTGTTGGAAGCCGTCGGCGTCGACCGCAGCACCATTGGTGACGCGGTGCACCTCCGAGCGTGGGCCGAGGCGGGTCTTGGCAAGCCGCCTGCTTGGTTCCACCGCGTGGCTTGGGGCAGCCGTCATCGGAGGCGCGGGGGGCGGAGGCGGAGTCCGGGCGACGTCGTTGTACGAGCGGGCGGAGGACTCGCTCCCCGAGTCGAGACAGCGGTCACCGGAGGACACGCGCTCGCCGGAGAGGGTCGCTCGGCGGTCGACAGGGTCAGCACCAGAGGACGCCATGGCCGCAGGCTTGGGGGGGGCGACGGCGAGGTTGGTGGAGGAGGAAGGCTAGGTGGCATCGGGGCAAGGGCTTGCAGGGGACGCCGGCGAGGTTGGCGGAGGGGGCGGGGGGCTAGGCGGAGCTAGGTAGGAGAGCGGAGCGAAGCGGAGCGAAGCGGAGCCATTTCTAACTACTTGCTCAAAAACTTCCGAACAAACCATGTATTGGGATGGATAAATGCGAAGTGTATGATTTATCAATATAGGTAAAGCAGGGTCTATCATTTGCTTGAGATCTCAATCATGTCCAAACAAGCTTTATGTGTTTGTTCTCCCGTTGCAACGCACGGGCATATTTTCTATAGATTCCTATTCGCAAGATCATCGTTCTTATTATGATTGATTCCAATTGAGATCTGGCGTATGACCTAAGGACTCCCGTGAGCTTCCAAGATTAGACGAGATGAGCAAGTAGTAGGGGCTGGAAAAATACTACCCAGTAGATTGGATTTGTCGAACACAAGCTAACAAGGTTGCTGACGCAGGTTCCATTAATAACATGGAGGTAATTTATGCATGATTCATCTTTCATGTTCGTTCTCAATTTAGTTGAAAATCATACCTCGTGTCCTGATCAAATGATCCATCATTTTTTTGGTCATCAACAACTGTCATCCAACGACATAGTTTCTTGATCCTGCAGAATCATAGGAACCGGTGTTTTCTGCCATTGCAACGCACAGGCATTTTTGCTAGTATTAAATAAATTTTAAAAAATCAGATTTTTTGTGAAGAAAGATGCCTGAGTATGTGATGTCCATGCCAAATTTCAGAGCATTTGGATGTCAGAGTAGCTCTCAGCAAAAACAACAAATTTGGGGTCTCCGGGTGAGCCCAGGAGGTTCTGGGCTCGCTTGCATATTAACCCACACATTCTGGATGGGACTCCGTGTTGGCCCCAAACTCCGGGTGAGGGTTTGGGCGAGTCCAGGAGCAACTGGACTCGCCCAGATAATTGCCTGGAGCTCAGCCCAAAACTCTGGTGAAGCCCAGAGACTACATTGTGTGTCGCAGAACTGGGTAACAGTCAGGTTTTAGTGGGCCACTATATAAGGTGTCCCTTGTTTCCTGAAGGCCCACGGCTTTGAACACTCTCTCTTCTCCATTGTTGAACTCCGAAGGTTGCTAGCTCCTCCATTTGTGCCCTACATCCTTGAGATATTTGAAGAAAAAAGAAAGAGGAGCCCCAACCTATGACTCCACCAAGCCAAATTTGATTCCCAGTTGAGTTCTGTGTGAAATTTGTTTCTCTTGGGATCGTGAGGATCTCTAGACGATTTGGGGTCGCGCGGAAGCTTCCAAGGTTGTGGATTTCCACCTCAAGACCTACATCTTAGTGATGAGCTAGGGCTTGGTCTGTCGAGGCTCGACAAGAAGGTACTTAATGCCGTTGGGGTACTTAGTGGCCGCATCTCTCCATTAGAGTCCACCTAAGCTTTGGGATACATCACCAAAACCCCATCACTTCGGTTATTTCGTCCCCGAGCTTTGTTAATTGCTTTGAGTGTTACTTGCTTGCTTATCATGTTTATCCTTGTTGCAAGTGTTGCCGTATCATAGGTTGATTCATTTAATAGCATTTCAGAGAACTTATAGTTCCGCAGTCCTTAAATGAACTAAGAAAGTTCAAATTTGTAGTCACCTATTCATCGCCTCTAGTCGACGTCTTTGATCCTTCATAAAATACTATACTGTACAAATCATAAGCCCTACAGCCTTCATTTCAAAATATAATAAAGCCAATACTTCTGCGACCTTCTTTCAGAATATAAAGCCTGGGTCTTGCATAAATGATATGTCCTCTCATCTCTCGTATCATTTCTAGTTAGAAATACATACTAACTATTCTCTCTTCACTTTGAAAAACTGTTATCTCTCCTACTCCCTAGACAATAACACCATGGCTACCGTGGTCATTTTCTTTTACGCTAACAATAAGTTTTAGTTGGTAATTAATGTCCATATAAATAGGAGATTCATGTTCCGATTTCGTTAACCAAAGAAAAGTTAAAGCTTTCCCAATATAGTTTAACCATTTCTTGGAAAATATACACTTAACTTTCTTGAGTTCATTTTCATTCTGTTGTACTGCTTAGAAGCGTCCAGGAGCGCCACAAAATAACTTCCTACATTTCAATCGCAACGATTTAAAACTAGGTAAGCGGTAAGCCACAAGTCACCAGGCATTTAACCACTTGCCATTCACTAAACAGTTAAAGTAGAACAAACTACTAACCAAGCAAAGTATAGCAAAGCTGATGCTCTCAATTGTTGAAGTATATATGTGGATTACCTGGCCCTTTACATCAGCTCGGACTTTTGGTTGCGTTGGTTAGTGCATGAAGCTTAACATGGTAGCAGAGCTAAGGTCTTGAGTTCAAGTCCTGGCTTTCAATCGCAACGATTTAAAACTAGGTAAGCGGTAAGCCACAAGTCACCAGGCATTTAACCACTTGCCATTCACTAAACAGTTAAAGTAGAACAAACTACTAACCAAGCAAAGTATAGCAAAGCTGATGCTCTCAATTGTTGAAGTATATATGTGGATTACCTGGCCCTTTACATCAGCTCGGACTTTTGGTTGCGTTGGTTAGTGCATGAAGCTTAACATGGTAGCAGAGCTAAGGTCTTGAGTTCAAGTCCTGGCTTTCAATCGCAACGATTTAAAACTAGGTAAGCGGTAAGCCACAAGTCACCAGGCATTTAACCACTTGCCATTCACTAAACAGTTAAAGTAGAACAAACTACTAACCAAGCAAAGTATAGCAAAGCTGATGCTCTCAATTGTTGAAGTATATATGTGGATTACCTGGCCCTTTACATCAGCTCGGACTTTTGGTTGCGTTGGTTAGTGCATGAAGCTTAACATGGTAGCAGAGCTAAGGTTTTGAGTTCAAGTCCTGGCTTTCACAATTTATCTAAATATTGCCATTCCCCCCTTTGTGTCCACGTATAGCCCTCTTGAGCCATACCTCCGAGTCTATCCACGTGTTGACTTTCCGCGTCACACGTGAGAGGGGGTGTTGAAGTGTATATGTGGATTGCCGAGCCCTTTCCATCAGTTCGGACTTTTGGTTGTGTTGGCTAGTGCATGAAGCTTAACATACACCACCTATCAAGATCCAGGTTTCTTATTCCAATGGAATTTCCATCTTTTAACAGAGAGCCACTCCTGTACCAATGTATTTCTTACACTACAAGACGCTCTCTTCCCATGTGAAAGGCATCAAAGTTACATTTGTTCAATCACATAGAAATGAAAAAGAAAATGAATCAAGCAGTAACAT
Organism: Triticum urartu; assembly: GCF_003073215.2. Classification (NCBI taxonomy): domain Eukaryota; kingdom Viridiplantae; phylum Streptophyta; class Magnoliopsida; order Poales; family Poaceae; genus Triticum; species Triticum urartu. The sequence goes on from NC_053028.1 coordinate 318,315,805, forward strand.
ATCAACAATAGACATGTGCACCCAGGTGCAAGTGCTCCCTGAAGTACCACTACCACATCTACAAAGTATTTGAAAAAAAAATCAATAGATGTTTTAATATGTGCACTTGCAAAAAAATTGCACAGAAAAACTTGGATAACAAATAAATGGGTACAAATTGTTCTTTTGTTGTTGTGTACAGTAGAAAAATGGTCTTACTTCTGCAGAAAAAATTGCAAGAACATGTATTCTAAAAGATTGCACATGTATGATGTTTCTTTGAGAATTTGTTTTACGAATACACAAGTACACTTTTCAAAAGGGTAACACTGCAACTGAATGATGGAAATCTGTGGCATGCTTAAGTTAGGAAAACGATTCCCGTTGGTGGGGCGATCACATGCTCATGTCGTCCCACCCGTGCGCTCGCCACGTGTCCCTCGTGGACCCTCCACACCGCTTTCTCTCTCCCTTACCCCCTTCTCCAGAAACTTCTCAACGACTCGCCTCTCTCCCCGACCTGTTCTCTCGCCTCTCTCTCTTTCACCCATCTCCTACCTCCCGCCCATGGGCTTCTCCTCACAGCAAGCGGACATGGTATGCCCAAGCGCCGCTGCCCAGCTGGTGGCCTCCATGTACCACCTCAAGCGGACGCAACGAGGAAGAAAAGCACTGCCTATGGCTGCGCGAGGGACAGCCGTTCTGCAAGCCCCATCCTCCTCCTCACCCATTGAAGCAAGCTGTACAGCGCTGCTGTGAGCCCGGGACAAGCGGTGCTGCGAGACCTGATGGCGGTGCTGCGAACGTGGACGCGCGCTGCTATGAGTGGTGCTGGGGGAAGGGGGGGGGGGTCAGATGGCTTCCTAGGTGGCCGGTCGACCGATTCAGTCACCTGGCCAATGCCTAGCATCACCATTCAAGTTACATATATATTTTGATCTAATAAAAAGTTAGCTCTCCATGAAAGATACAGAATATCACACGATATTACTAGATTTCGGGGAAATAAAATTGAATGTAATAGAATCCTTTGTCACAAATATGACAGAATTATAAAATGGACTAAAAAGGAATCACAGGAAAATGAATGGCGGAAATAGGAAAGAGGAAAAACCTGCACGGCGTTGGATGGCGCTGCTTGGTCTACAAGGCTTCCACGATCATCATACATTGCACGGATCTGCCATAATACCCGTGACATGTTATACAGCAATTGGCCCACAATTACATGTGCTAGCTAATGTCAATTATATGTGCTAGCTTCTGTTTTTCAAATGCAAGGCTAGTCCAGTCCATATACTGAATGAAATCATGTGCAGCAAGTAGGAAATAAAGAAACAAACCTTTCCAAAAGCTTCACCACAAACAAGAATATCGCCCTTATTCAAGGTTCCATTCTGTACAACTAGGGTGGCAAGAGGTCCTTTAGCCTTGTCAAGACATGCTTCAATAACCGTACCCTTTGCATTTCTATGAGGATTGGCTTTTAATTCTAGCAACTTCAAGTTCGCAACAAAAGCAAGTCAAAAGGGAACTACAACAAAAAGCAAAAAAGAAAGTCTAACCAAAAGTATACCTCAGCAACAAGCATGACAGTCTCTAATAGCTCATCAACATTCTCTCCCTTAAGAGCACTTATCTGAAAGATATCACAACTAAATCAGCTCAAGATAGGTAATAAGTGGCTACGGTAAGGAACTTCCTTTTTCCAGAGTGTGCCAATAAACAACCTGAACCATCGGGGTGTCACCACCCCACATCTCTGGCATAAGCCCTATCTGGGAAAGCTCTTGCATGACTCGTTCTGGATTAGCTCCCTCCTTGTCCACCTGCTTGCATATGAGGTGACTGAAATATGAGAAAGGGGAAAATAAATTGACTTGTTGCAAGTAAGAAAGAGAGTGGCTAGAAAATAGACCTTATTTATAGCTATTACAACAGGGACTCTGGCTGCCTTTGCATGCGCAATTGCCTCATTTGTTTGTGGCTGAACGCCATCATCCGCAGACACAACAATGATACAGATATCAGTTACCTTTGCTCCTCGAGCTCTCATTGCACCAAACGCCTGTTGTGTCAATGATTAGGAAGAGTAATATGACATGCGAAAGTGAGAAAAATATACGAAAATAATATATATTGCTATACCTCATGCCCTGGAGTATCAAGAAAAACACAAGCCTGAGGGTTTCCATCAACTGGCACAAGAACCTGATATGCTCCAATTCCTTGTGTTATTCCACCAGCTTCAGATGCCACCACCTGTATGTCACTTTGGTTAGACATACAATTCTTTGTAAATGGTTGTTACCGTGTATGAATGCCAACAATAACATGTCTACCCCATGTCACAGACAAAGGACATGCCAAGGATAAGCTATTACCAATTTACCTTGCTCTTGCGTATATAATCCAAAAGGGTAGTCTGCAAACAGAAGTAGAAATGTCAAACAGTGGTCAGAATAATTAAGTCTTAAAATTTATATAACACGTGGTACCTTCCCATGATCAACATGACCCATGATAGTTACAATGGGAGGCCTTACTTCCAGTTTATCCAAATCCTCCTCATCAAGGAACTCATTCTTCTTTGCCATCTCTTCCACTCTCACCGGAACACTTTCCAGTACTTCAACTTCATATTCCATGCAAACCATCTTAACCAAATCTTTATCAAGAGTCTGAACATTGTCAAGCATTGCTCCTCTCACTGATAAAAAGCGCAGAATTTCTGATTCGCCAACTGCCAGTTGATATGCTAGTTCGTCAATATCCATACCTTCTTCACCAACTTCAAGGATCTCAACCCTAACAGGCTCTTCAGCTTCTAAAGCCTCAAGCCTGGCAGCCCTACGTTTTGCCTTGCTCCACCTCCTTCCCTTGCGCACTGGAGCGTCGTCATCAACTGATCGATCATCATTTGACATACGTCGGCGGGGACCAGCTGGTGTAATAATTTTTTTATGACGATTATCCTTCGCTTTGGCTGGTGGACCGCGTACTGGCTTGACAGGGTCTACCAGTGCCTCAGCTACAGCTGGATCAACCATTGGTCTCTTGGAAGCAAATTTGTCGATCAGGATGGGTCCTTTTTTCTCCTTTGATGTGTCAGCTTTGACAGGGCGACGAGGTGGTGGTGCTACAGAAGGTCTTGTTTGTAGGTGAGGTGCTAGTTTTGATGGAGATGACACTGAAGGTTCAGCAGCAGATATGGACTGATCCCTAGTTTCAGTGCGTGGACGGTCTCTAATCACCTTATGTACAGTGGGCACAGGGTTCCCCTTTCTCCATACACTCTTTAGTGTTTTTGTCCTTTTGGAATTCGAGCCTTCCTCCACCACTATTGGCACTGAACTATTAGGCTTTGCCACATCATTCTGTCTCAATGCACGGTTCTCACCATCCACATTTCTGGATCTCGAGGCCTCAAGTTTCTCTGCCTTCTCCAACACCTCATCCAATGACTCTCGGACCTTCTCTCGGTCTTGCAATGTTACGCCTGCTGGCTTCCTGGCAGGTGCTGATGTTGTTGCTGTATCCATGCTTGCTGGTGGCCCATTCAGCCGGACTGGCCTCTGCGGGGGCTTTGAAAGAAGATCACTGTCATCATCAGCTTTAACGTTCACACTTACTCTTGATGAGAACTGAGCTCCCTTCTCATCGATCAAGTTAGTTATGACCATACATCTACATAGTCTTCCAGGTGCACATGGCCACCTCCGGACACCGTCAAAACCCGTGAAACTGATCCTTGAAACCAAGTGCCCTCTCCTCACTGCCGCTGTCGGCAGTGGGCCAGGCCTTCCGTTGCTCCCCAGGTTGGTAACAGAAGCAGGAGACGCCATGACAGTGCTCTTAAAAACACTGCCTCGCACTCATAAAGCTGAGGAAGCAAGATTAATTTTGAGTGCGCACAAATTTTTGGGAAACAATAACCGAAAGCGAGCTAGGTAATCAAACGAGAAAAACACCTATGTACTTGCATGTTGGCTCGATATATCTAAATTCCAGTAGAACTTTATCAGTTTAAATTTTAGAAGAATGTAAGGGTGCAACAATTTAAGCTGAAATCTGACAATTGACATGCCTATACGGACTGGTTGGAACTTGGAACCTACAAAAATGGATTTTATTTCTCTGGGACACAGAAGACAGCACATAAAAAAATAGTGAGAAGTGAAACCAAGCTTACGAATAAACGAGGGTTTTCCGCCGCAATCCTGCAAGTTGGCGAACAACCACAAGGGCACGGAGCAGACGGAATGGCTGGCCGTAACGAGAAGCCGGCGCGAACACTGACAGTGGCCGTGCGTCGGTGGGCGGGGGAGCGACGCGAGCAGGCCTCGAAGGAGGCGGTCTAAGGGTGGAGAGGTGGCAGCGTGGGCGAGGGAGCGAGTCGAATGGCCGGCGAACGACGACGGCGACGCGGCGCGGGGCGATACGGCGGCGGGGCGAGTGGGAAGGAGCGGAGGGTGCGTGTGCAGGAGTGATAAGGATCGGACGGTCGAAGTTAAGCAGCCGATGTCAGAATAAAATGGGGAAAACAAATGCAAGAGTGATAAGGGGGCACTTCGGAGAGCCACTCAAAGGGATCGTCGTCCCTTCCATGCGAGTGTCATTGAGGTTTTCGCTCTTATATAAAACCAGTTTTTCTTTTTTGGGTGATATAAAATCAGTTGTACTCCCTCACTTCCTAAACTAGATGACACTCCGTGTGTTGTTGCGAGAATTTTGAACACAGCAAATTTAAATAAAATTTGATACAACCATGATGCTCAACTGTTCAATAGTAGTAATCCAAAATAAATAAAGGAAACAATTAATTAAAAGCAAATAGAATTATAACAATTGACCATGCATGGGGGCTATACGGACTAAAGGAAATTTGAACATGTCTTGTTTGGAAATAGTGAGACTTCACATATTGCAAATGAAGAAAGGTATGACTAATTGTACGAAATAAAATGTGTCTATTGAGCTTTTATGCAAAAGCATACTCTACATGACCTTGTAAATAAGTGAAGTGGTGTCAAACATAACAAAGATTTTTAATGGCACCTACCAGTACCAACGAAAATATTAAGGCTTCCTTTGATTCATAGGATTGAAAAATCATAGGAATAGGAAAGTCATAGGAAATGAGATGACATGCATCTCAAATCCTATGCATAGGAACAGAAAATGAGATGCCCTTTGATTCACATCATATGATTTTTTTCCATTGAGTCTAGGCTAATGTTTATTTTCCTATGAAATGTGGAGGATAGGAAGAATTCCTCCATAGGAATAGGATTTCATTCCTACAAACCAAAGAGCTCTGAAGGAATTTTTCCTATAGAAATCCTATCCTATAAAAATCCTACAAAATTCCTGCAAACCAAAGGAGGCCTAAAGGAAATAATACTAAGGAAAGTTGGTCCTTACCTAATGTAATTTGTGGCTGAATAGCTTCTCTATTTTTTAGATTATCAAGATTTATATATCTGTTGTCATCAATAATAGCCATGGCCAACAGTTCAATAATCACTATGAATTTATCAACGGGCAAACATCGGCACCATACACAGGGAAATATTCTTTCAAGATTGTAGTATATTATTAGCCTCTAAGGATGAAAGCTAAAGAGAAGACATTGATTTACGACTTCATGGATTGGTCCACAGATCAAGTTATAACCTCGATAAACCAAATAAGTGTCTTCGTATATTGCACTTCTTGCTTCAACAAAAAATAGAGTATATTTTGTCTAGTGCTAAAGGCAAACTGAAGGTTTCTTATAGTGACCAAATAGAAGTCGTCACTCAATTTGGCATCTCGTGAATTTTAATGGGTTTAAGTTTTAGCACCAGAACACACCCAAATCAAATTACTCTATAAAATATATTTTGTCTAGTGCTGAAGGCAAACTGAACTTCTTTGAATGACCATAATAAACTCATTACCTCAAACACATGTTACTCGCCAAGATCAATTCTCCTCTATTGGCAATTCGGCTGGCGACAACATGGCTGGTCTTTGAGAGTGCCACATGAGAGCTTCGGTTTGGTTGAGCAAGTTGATGAGCGAGCGAGAGAGAGAGAGAGAGAGACCCAGAATCCCATGTGAATCCAAAGAACGAAGCCAAAGATTATGGGTTGATGGCTCACCTCAGAATCAGAGGCATGTAGGCACTCCTGCTGGCTATCGACCTCGGGTTCTCAGCATGCATCCCTCAACGAAATCGATATCACATGATCCATCACTTTGGTTTCTCGGCATGTCCGACTCCCAGCACTTGTGAGTCTGTCTGACGGCAAGGTTGTGCATATGGTAGTGAGTGGGTTACAGAGATGGGCACTTGCATGTTGAATGATTGGGGAGTAGGGGATTAGGAAGGCGGGTCGGGAACTCAACAAGAATTAAACGATGCGCAACAAAAGAAGATAGAAACTAAAAAGCGCCTCGAGAGTTTGGGGAGTAGGGGATTAGTTGAATGATTAAAGGTATTAATTGATGGTTTGAGCAGTGGCTTTGCATAGCCTAGCCCACGCATAGGAAGGCGGGTCGGGAACTCAACAAGAATTAAACGATGCGCAACGTGGGCAAGAACCAATGGGGAAAAAGAGAGGTGACGTGGTTGCATTGAATGCTGATGTGGCACCATGATGATGTGGACAATGTGCATGTTGAGAGAATTGGTAGTAGTGGGGATCAACTTCTTAAGAATGTAAGATACAAGTATATCTCTACTCTTAATGGAGCAGTTGGTAGTCTTCGTTCCGGTTTTTTCATCCCACCTCCCACCTTGGTCTTGTTTTTTACCGTCCTCCTTCCACCTCCCACGTAATGATCCCCTCGCACATAACAGAAAAAAGAAAAGACAGAGGCCCCTCACACGAAAAAAATCAGAGGAACGAGGCTTCCCTTGCACGTAATGATCCCTTGCATACCAGAAAACCAGACGACGACCACGTAGCAAAAAAATAGGGAGCGAGCCCCCCTCGCATGAAAAAACGGACAAATGAGCCTTCCCTCCATCTATTTGCTACGTCGATGGAAGCCACACCCCAGCGGCCATCGTGAATCCCTTCACCGCCGCCACCGTTAGGGACCCTGCCTTTGGAAATAAAGTCATTCCTTGTTGTCCATATGGCCCGGGAACCAGAATGGTGATCTCTTGTGCAAAAGGCACATGCAAAAGTGCTTTTAAGTGATGACTTTCATCCTGAATTCCCATGTGAGTAGGATTCCATGTGGGCCAAATACATGTGCAACAGATTTGAGCAAAATGTCAATGCATGAATAAATGGTCTCTAGTTTCAAGTACTTACAAGTCACACATGACACAAGAATAGTCTTCTATAAAGAAGTTCTTGGTAAATTTTGATATTAATTAGTGTACCTGCAAAATTCATATCATGATAATAGCAACAATTCTTGGTCGCATGCAATGACATTTTTTGCAGCTATATCTGGACACATCGTTGAGCTTGTGGTTACGGAGGAGTCTAGTCATGAGGCATTGATCATTCGAGCTCAGGTGGAACCAGATCGACCGAGGAGGCTTGACCGAAGAGGTTTTTCTTTGAGAAGATGTGGGCGCGACACAAGGAATATGAGACCATGTGAATTCGGTTTGGGGGTAGACGGGGCTGGTGACCATGGGCTAACAACTCTATGGGAGAGGCTTTGCCAGGTCTTGCATGATATGTAGATGTGGGGCGCATGGTCTTTGGCTATGTGCACAAGGAGATCAAATGCCTACGTGACCAACAATGTGAAGCGATGGAAAGTGCACTCCAATATGGGTCCTCATGGGAGGCCCATGACATGGAAAAGAAGTTGCATGAGATATATGAGAGAGAGGAGGTTATGTGTAGGTAGTGACCACGGTTGGAGTGGCTCGACGCTGGTGATAGGAACACCCATTACTTCCGAAACCGGGTGTCTCATAGGAAGCACAAGAATATTGTATGTGCCCTACTAACGGACGATGACACTTGGTGCACCACTAAGAAACACATGTGGAAGATGGCTAGTGAATTCTATACCACATTATTTATCTTAGAGGGTTGATGAACAGAGACATTAGTTTTTAAAATATTGAAGCACTAGTGTCGCTAGTGATGAACGGAAGGCTGACAGCAGCCTTCTCGGACGAGGAGATGGAAAGGGCAATGGGAAGCATCCTACAGACAACTCCACAAGCTCGCCTTCCACGTAGCTCCAACTGGACCCATCACAAGGGCATGTGATCCCTCCATACAGACCCAGGTGACTTCACTCCTCTTTTAGCAATATATGCATTTGAGTCAGACCTGACTACTACCTCAATCTAGAACCCCGTGTGTGCTTAGGTCCGAAGACATTGACCCTGGAGAAGCATTGTAATATTGGGAAAACCATAGTGGTGGCCCTATCTTTATGAATTGGAGGTGGATTTTCAAATGAACGACAGAAAGAGCGGGTGAGCATAAGGGAAAGAAGCACAAATCATCAGACAAGTGGGAACATAAGATACACTAGATCAAGACAGCGCGCGTTGCCGCGCCCGTCCATTTTGACAATAAAAGTAACAAGAATTTGTGTAAATATATATATAAACAACAATTTTTAATGTTAAATTTGCATAAATCAACAAATTTATAATGAAAAATTTGGCATGGCTGCACAACCACAACTTTCCCAATGACATATCTGTTACAATGAAAAACGTAATGCTCAGTTGTTTTTTGTGTATAGCAAATTACACAGAAACTACTAATTGCAGCTTATGGGCGTGGGAAAGTGCTGAATTTTCTAGCTTTAGTGTTGCAGGATCTCCATCCAACCAAATAGTTGCCTCAAGTTAAAAGTGCTAGTTATCGACTAGAGGGGTGAATAGGCAATTTTTATGATCAAAACACGAGGTCTTTGAAGACAGACAATCAAATGAAACCTATATGATATGCAGCGGAAGATAAACTACTCTAGACAGACCATAGTCAAGTAAGCAATATAATGAAAGCACGAAGACTAATAGTAGCTAGGTAGTACAGATCGGAATGGAAGACAGTATGAAGCCAAACAGGTAATAGTCTTCGCATAGTGAAGTCAAACAGATCGGACAAACAAGCAATGACTTCACGAAGACAAACTGAAATGTAAAGGAGGTGGGAAAATAGAACCAGTAGCTTGGTGAAGACAAGGATTTGGTAGACCAATTCCAGTTGTTGTGACAACTGTACGTCTGGTCAGGGAGGCTGAGATTGAACTCAGAAGACCACGTCTTCACCTTATTCCCCTTGATCTAAGGACACCCAGTCCTCGCCCAATCACTATTGTCGTGGAGTTGTCACGGCAGATGTCCTAGTGTGAGGACTTAGTCGTGGAGCCATCGCGATGAGGTTAGCTTATAGGGGTTAATCAGGACAAAGGACACGAGAAGTTTATACTGGTTCGGCCCCTTACGATGAAGGTAAAAGCCTAGTACAGTTTGTAGATGGTATTGCTAGGGTTTCGATGAGCAGGGAGCAAATACGCTTGACCCGGCTCTTGATCTGTTGTTTCCTGTCCTAAGCCGCAGCTAGGTCATCCCCTTACATACACGGGTTGACGCCCTGTGGCCGTCAGAGTCCCGGCCGGTTTATACAACGTATCCGTCTCGGTGACCTTCCTCATATGCCTTACAATACAAGTTTACATACATGGCGGTTTACAATCATGGGCCTTAAGCCGCCTTCGGGTCTGGGCCCTCTACCAAGCCTATCTATGAACCGCCATATGATCTTGGGCTTCATTGAGATGGATCGTCATAGGGATGACCCGACCCCTCCTGGGCGGGTCACACCTAATAGTTATATCCCCAACATTAGGGCCCAGGTTGATTTGAACTTGTTCATGTCAATCTTCAAGACTTAGAAAAATCCCTCCATAGCCGCTGCAAAAACCTTGTAACCCGCCATGATGTCATCTCCAAGAATTTCAGAAACCCGCCATGACGTCATCTTTAACGAATCTTTATCTTAATGTCTTTCCGAAAATCGAGGCATCCAATTAGCTGGATAACCATCATTTGGCCTCCTCGTCTTTCGCGCCTGCCTGTTTCCCTGTCTCCTTATAAATAGGACCATAAGGTCATCTTTCCATTCTTCTCCTTCTCCTTTCTTCCTCCTTGCAACGCATCGTCCCGCACGAACCTCGCCGCTGTTGACCTCCGTCCTCAACCTCAACTCCGGCCGCTGCATCGCCCTGAGTAGACCAAAAAACAGCGGCGCCACTCCGCTGTTCTAACAACATCAGTAAGCCTTCCTTCCTACTTCACAGATATGTCATTATGTTTTGTCGATGTTCATCAGTGCTCGTCAGTGTTCGTCACCGTCCTTCTTTCTCTTTGTTTAGATCCATAGCTTAGATCCAAAAACCATAGGAAACTTGCACGGTAGTAATTTTAGCACTTGTTTTAACACCAGAATATATCCCCACCGCGACAGATCTCCTCTAAGGCACCTTTGTTTTTCCACTGTCATGAATTTATTTCCTTTTTTCTGAACAGTGGTAGATCCAAATTTGTAACCTCAATCTGCAAAATCGGTTTGTCCCAATATTTAGCAAAATTTGCTTTCGGCAACTCTTGAATATCTTAGTTATGGTGGCTTACTCTGCCGACTTATCTTTACTTCATATATCATTAGCCCTTGCTTAAGCCACCATTATAAACATGTACTGTAATTGTTAACTTGCAATCCCACCAACTGACTTGAGCCGGCAAATTATCTCCTTTTAGATTGTCCTTTCACCATGCCGCCGAAGACGATGACAACTTGTTACTGGGTTCCTTCCACAGTCACCGAGAGCACTTTGAAGGATTTTGTCACTGTTGGGTATTTACCAGAGAAAAGTGTCATGCATTTATCGTGCTCCTGACCCGGCTGAAGAGAGACCTCAGCCAAAGGACGGTGAAATTATTGTCTTCACTGATCATATGACCCGGGGCTTCTCGCCGCCCGGCTCGAAATTCTTTAGGGATGTTCTGCACTTTTTCAAACTCCATCCACAAGATATCGGACCCAATTCCGTATCAAACATCTGTAACTTCCAAGTTTTTTGTGAGGTATACCTTCAAGAAGAACCTAGTGTTGAGCTCTCCAGGGAATACTTCTACCTGAACCGCTAGAACGAGTATACCAATGGTCCCAGCTTGGAACTTGGCGAGATTTCAATTCAACGCAGACGAGATGCCATCTTCCCTGAAGTAGTCTTGCCAAGCCATCCCAAAGACTGGAACCAAACATGGTTCTACTGTAAAGATATATCGCCGTCTGATGAAAATCCGATGCCGGGTTATCGTGCTGAGCGTCTCGACGCCAAATACCAACTCCCTAATAAATTTACCCCTGCCGAACGCAAGAAACTTGTCCCTACAATCAGAAGAGTTCAAGCCTTGCAAGGAAATGGCTTAACCGGAGTCGACTTAATCCGCTGCTAGGTCGCATGGCGGATTATACCTTTAAGCCGCCAACTCGGCTTGATGTATTCATACACCGGAGGAACTGATGATCCCTTACGCCATAGCTCTCTGCGTCTGACTGAAGAGGCCATCCTTGATATGGCAACCACGCTTATCAATAGCAATTATGAAGACTGCAGTTTAGGGGGTTTGAACCCTTTCTGTAAGCTTAACCCAGTGAGGGAGTCCTGGACTAAGGGGTCCTCGGGCGTCCGGCCTGTTATCTATTGGGACAGACTGTTGGGCTGTGAAGACATGAAGGCCGAAGACCGTACCTGGGTCCAGATTGGACTCTCCTTGGCGCGGAAGGCAAGCTTGGCAACCGACTATGAAGATTCCTTCTTATGTAACCGACTCTATGTAAACCCTAGATCCCCTCAGTGTCTATATAAACCGGAGGGGATAGTCCGGAAAGGATATATTCATCACCATAGTCATATAGGCTAGGCTTCTAGGATTTAGCCATCTTGATCTCGTGGTAGATCAACTCTTGTAACACCCATATTCATCAATATCAATCAAGTAGGACGTAGGGTATTACCTCCATAGAAAGGGCCCGAACCTGGGTAAACATTGTGTCCCCTGTCTCTTGTTACCATCGATCCTAGACGCACAGTTCGGGCCCCCTACCCGAGATTCGCCGGTTTTGGCACCGACATTGGTGCTTTCATTGAGAGTTCCACTGTGCCATCCACGAAAGGTTCATGGCTCCTTCAATCGTCTATAGAGATGCTATCTAAGGAGAAACCTTCCTCCCCGGACAGATCTTCGTGTTCGGCGGCTTCATACTACGGGCCAACTCGCTCGGCCATCTGGAGCAGATCGATAGCTACGCCCCTGGCCACCAGGTCAGATTTGGAAACTTGAACTACGTTGTGGATATCTGTGGAGACTTGATCTTCAATGGATTTGAGATCGTAGCGATCGCTCCCTCTCGCTCCGAGGAACATGACTTAAATCTATCATCGGATCACATCCAGGAGATGGTCCCTTTTGCTGCAACGGCCTTCGAACCGGAGCAGATTGTGCCATCCAAGGCCATACAGTTCACGGCGTTGGAGCCGCACACGGACTCGACACCTCGCGATCTCGGCGTCAATGGAACTCCGGATTCGTCTCCGGCTATAAATTCCGGACCATATACGCTTGCGGACACCGAGCTAGATCGGTTATTGATCTTCGAATTCAGTGCCGCAGATGTTTTTCAGCACTCACCTTCGGGCGATGTGCTAAACTCTTTAAAGAACCTGTCATTCACGGGAGACTCGCAGCCAAACTATGTCCGGTTCGAACTAGGGGCTGACGACGGAGAATTTTGTTTCCCACCCGCCACCCACTTCATAGCCACTGTCGAGGACTTAACCGACCTGCCCACTCCTGGCTCCGCAGACATTGACGGTACAGACAACGATGCAAATAAGGAGCAAGGCCAAGACCCGCCAGCCATCAGGCGCAAGACGGCCACCCCTTCACATGACGTGTACATGATCGATACACTTAAAAAGCCTCGCGGCAAAGACAAGGGAGATCCAGTCAAAACTTCCGAGTCACAATCTAAGTTCTGGCGCCCCAAGTCACACCGCAACAACAATGGCACTAGAGAAAATAGTACTCCAAACGGCGCCAAAAGCAATGAAGACCCTATGGGAGCAACATTCGAGCAGGAGGAACAGGAAAAACGGGCTAAGCCAGCCCCGACGAACAGGCCCTGCCCAGAGACGGTTCGGAGGACGACAATTACCTTCCGCTCTCAGAAGATGAAGTAAGGCTCGGCGACAAAGTCTTCATCATACCCGAAGAGCCCCTCGAACAGGAGCGCTTCAAGCGCAGACTGATAGCTATGGCAAGGAGCCTGAAAAAGAAGCAGCAGCAACTTCAAGCTGACCAAGACCTACTCAATGACAGATGGACGGAAGTCCTGGTCGCCGAAGAATACGGCCTTAGGGGCCCAGCCAAAAACTACCCAAAGCACTGATCGCTCTACCACTCTGATGACGGGGCGTTGGAGCCCATACCATCGTCACACAATGTGGCAGGTCGACGGCAACTCTGTCCGGATAAAGAGGCAATTCAAGCCGAACACCAGACCGCCCCACCTCGCCGTAAAGGCAAGAACAATGCAGGCCATGATTACCCAGACAATCTGTAGAGGGACTGGGACAATAGAGTAGGAAGCGCATGACCGATATACAGATCACGAAAACATGCTTCGACACGCGACGATGGCTACCTATTCGGGCGTGTCACACCTCGCCGCGACCAGGCCGAAAACCGCAATAGGACTCCTTCGGAGTTACGCCGCAGTGTGGCCCAACATAGAGGCGCCGCACACCCGCTTTGCTTCACTGATGAAGTAATGGATCATGAATTCCCCGAAGGATTCAAACCCGTCAACACTGAATCATACGACGGGACAACCGATCCCGTAGTATGGATAGAAGATTTCATCCTCCACATCCATATGGCCCGTGGAGACGACCTCCACGCCATTAAATACCTCCTACTAAAACTAAAAGGACCAGCTCGGTACTGGTTAAATAGCCTACCTGAAAATTCCACAGGTAGCTGGAAGGACTTGGAAGAGGCCTTCCTCGATAACTTCCGAGGAACACATGTCCGACCACCGGATGCCGATGACCTAAGTCACATTGTCCAACAGCCCGGCGAATCAGCCAGGGAGCTTTGGACCCGGTTCTTAGTCAAAAAGAACCAAATCACCGACTGTCCGGACGCGGAATCCCTCGCGGCTTTCAGACACAGCGTCCAGGACGAATGGCTCGCACGCCACCTCGGCCAAGAAGGACCTAAATCCATGACAACTCTCATTGCTCTGATGACTCGCTTTTGCACGGGAGAAGACAGCTGGCTCGCTCGTAGAAGCAGTGGCACAAGCAACCAGGGCACCTCCGAAATCCGAGACGCCAACGGTAAGCCACGGGGAAGCAAAAACAACAGTCACACTGACAATGAAAGATCAGGCAACACAGTGGTCAACGCCGGATTCAGCAACCCCAAGCCCGGTCAGCGGAAGAAGCCATCCAAGGCGAACCGAGATGAACCATCCAACCTGGACAGGATTTTGGACCGACCCTGCCAGATTCATGGCCACCCCGGTAAACCAGCTAATTATACCAACAGAAACTGCTGGGTCTTTAAATAGGCTGGCAAGCTCAATGCCGAACACAGGGGAAGGAAGCTGCCAAGCGACAGGGATGACGGAAAGGTTCACCAATGAAAAACCGAGGGTCTGAAGGAGTCTCCACCCGAGGATCCACTACCCGTAGAACGGCAATAGCAACCCGGCTTCCGCCGCCCACTTCGTACACCTACAAAGTTTGTACCGCGCGTACATTGTTACGCACTCAAGAAACCATGGGCATCGATGGAAGCACAATACGGACAAGCCTGCGAGCACTCCAGTAACTTTTTTCTATATATAATTATTTACTTTCTTTTTTTATTTTCTCTTTCGACATCCTTTAAAAAATAGGTGACGAACAGGATAAAAATCGGAAACCGGCTCTATCGGAGTCTGGATCCGTACACTCACCTAAGGGGCTATGTCCATCAAGGATTCCCCCCACTGAGGACTGGTAGTGCAGACGTGTGACAGGAGGTCCAAAATAACTTTTTGTAGACCGCACTCTCTATTTTTCGAGCCTGTACTATGCCTGTTCCTCCGCCTCCAACCCCGAGCATGTCAAATAGCCGGGGGGATGGCTTTTATATACATATATCATAAGTAATCATCGTCATATCGCTCAGTTACCAGTAAACAATATCCGAGCAAGTCATCCGTATGATTTTCCCGACAAATATGGCTCCTATGGTTATTTCACAAAAGTACCTTGGCCTAACTTGCCAGGGGCTTGGTGTGGGAACAAATGAGTTGCCAGCAAAAGTCTGAACAACTCTATAGCATACTTCGGCGTCGCAAGTTTGGCCTTATATGCATCAGCTCCAAATCATTGTCTTGGGTCAATAGTTGGGTTGCCCGGCTCCTGTGCTTGCTACCCTACGTTCCGCTCTATCGGCTAGGGTAGTAAAGGGAGAACTACTGCGATTGTGCCCTGGTCTAAACCGGACGAGCACCTCAGTAGAGAAAGCCGAAAACTGACTGTCATGATGCGGCGTGAGCTGGCCAACCACTTGACGACTTATTGGAATCTTTAGTGATTCTCCGTGTCACACGAGGGATCTTTTTCAGGTCAAATATGTAAGGCACCATACGCCACATACATACCAGGGGCTATGTCATAGCTCCACCATAAAACTCCTATGGCTAAGTGAAAGTGTTAACGCCTTATAGTCCGATTGCCTGGTTCGCCGCATTATCACCTCCTTCATGGACCAAGACATTGGATAAAGAGTGATTAAATGCTTTTTCGAACACCCCCGTACTTCCTATGAGGGGGCTGAAGCCGACGACTGGAAAACTTTCAGATTATATCAAAATGTCAGCACAGGAGGAATTCAAGCTTTCAAGCAAAACATAAATAGATTAACTATAAAATTGTTTTTTACAATTTTCATACACATCACTCGAACATTATGTCTTTTGAGCACTTACCCTCTACAAAGCGGGCGGCCTCTAGGATGTCTTCAAAATAATGCTCCGGTTCCGGATGGTCCTTCCCTTTGGGTGGACCTTCGTCGCAACATCGATGGCCTTCATCTTCCCCCAGAACGCCTTGACTTGGGCAAAAGCCATCCGTGCACCCTCAATGCACGCTGACCGCTTCACAGCGTTGATACGCGGCATCGCGTCAACAAGCCTTTGCACTAAACGGAAATAGCTATTCGGAACAGGCTCGGTTGGCCACAATCGGACTACGACGTCCTTCATGGCAGCCCGCCGGACATCTATGAAGTTCGGCCCATTGGGACATCTGTTCATTAAGCAACAAAGGACGCTTTGACGCGCCAAAATGTGACCAAGAAAGCTTCTCCGTTGCATATCCATCCCGCGCTTGGTAATACTGCGCCGCATCGGCAGAACTCTTCGGCAAGTCCAAGAACTCGTCCGGAGAACTCCATACTTAGTTGAGTTGGGTATAGTTCGGGTCGCCGAACCTAGTTTGCAGCAGAAAGGGCTTTCCAGCCGCTATCCCCCTCGCATGTCGAACCTCCTCACGGGCCGCTCTGCATTCCGACCGTGCTCCTCTCGCCTCTTGTAAGGCCTTCTCCAGATCAGCCGTTAAGGCTTTGTTGAGATGTGGGGTCCGGTAAACCCTTAAGGTTCGAACACTGGGGTGCGCGCGAAGTCTTTCCCTCCAACCGATCTACGCTCTAGCTCGCTAAGATCTTGCGGACGAACTCGACGAACTCACAACATAGAAGGACACGGGGTTTATACTGGTTCGGGCCACCGTTGTGGTGTAATACCCTACTCCAGTGTGGTGGTGGTGGATTGCCTCTTGGGCTGATGATGAACCATACAAGGGAAGAGTGGCCTCCTGAGGTTGAGGTGTTCTTGAGCTCGGTGATCTTGTGTGTGTGTGTGGGGGGGTCTCTCTCCCTCTTTAAGGTGGTGGCTAGTCCTATTTATAGTGGCCCTGGTCCTCTTCCCAAATATCGAGCGGGAAGGGAGCCAACAATGGCGGGCTAATTTTGAAGGGGGACAACTAGTACAAGCTATCCTGACAAAAGTAGTCTTCGCCTGCACAAAGTTCTGGGGGTGACGCTGTTCTGGGCTCCACGATGACCTTCGTCTTGCAGTCCATGGTCTTGTTCTCATTGCACCGAAATGGCAACCTTTGCCTGAGGCCTCGGTGCTCCGCGGCTGCGCTTGCCCCCTTTGCACCAAAGAGGAAACAAGGACGCCGTGTGCGCTGGCACCCGCCTGGTGTCGATCGTCATGGCTCACGTCACGAGAGCCTCGTGAGGTTCGCCTCACCTTGATATCTCCGCTCCTCGTGAGCCTGCCTAGCTAAGCCACTCCAGAGGAGGTCTTGCGTCATCCGCCTCACGAGGCTTGGCCCCTCGCGAGGGTCTTGGGCACTTTGTTAGTGAAGATGGGTTGTAGGCCTGCTGGCTCAGCCACGCCGCGGGCCGCAGGCAGGCAAGTCTGGGGACCCCCGTTCCCAGAACACTGACGGTAGCCCCCGTTCCCAAGGTGCGCTCGGGCTTGGCTTCGCGGCGAAGCCAAGGGTCAATTTTGGAGCACCGCGGGCCCAAAAAGCCCGCGGCCTCAGTTGATGCGTGGCGGTTGATTGGACGTGGGCGTCTCCGCTTCCCCATGTTGTTTCAGCAACTGCTTGACCTGACAAAAGGCTGGCGCGGGCGGCACTTGCCTTCATTGCTTCTTCCTCGCCTCGCTCTAGATCCCCTTTCTTGCTCTTCGCCGCCGCTACCTATAGATCTGCTCCGGCCTCGCTCTGCATCTTCCGCCCATGGCGCCACTCAAGGTCAAGACTTCCTCGTCCCCGGCTTGGTACGAGCCCACTCTTAAGGCGCCCACTGTCATGGAGAAGAGCCTTGCCTCCGTGCGCGTGCTGACGGCGGGAGAGAGCAACGAGTGGGGGAGGATGGAGCTCCGGCTTGCCTCCGACGAGCCGAAGCCTGAGGGGAGCACCCTCTTCCCCTTCTTTTCAAGCAGCGTTGCCGTCGGGTTGGTTCCTCCCTTCTCTGATTTCTTCTATGAAGTTCTCGACCACTATGGGCTGCAGGCGTTGCATCTCCACCCCAACTCTGTCCTCCTCCTGTCCATCTTTGCTTACTACTGTGAGGCGTACCTGGGCGTGATGCCTTCTGTGGCGCTCCTACGCCACTTCTTCTTCCTTCGTGTTAGCGAGGGTCACATCTCTGGATGCGCCAACTTCGTTGCGTCTGGCAAGGCCAACTCGATCTCGAGCACCGGGAAGAGGGCCGATAACATTCGATCCAAGTGGGTCATGGTGGACGCCAAGCTCGCCCATCCGCGCCTAGCGTTGCCGACTGAGGCGCCCCGGCAAGGCAAGGAGTGGCCCAGGGTGGAGCTTGTCGACAAGCGGGCATCGTCAGTGTTGGAGCAGATGATGACTGACCTGAAGCCGGGCAATGCGAGGGCGGCCAAAATAATGGGAGCGATGCTCCTTAGGGAGTTCTTGACGCTGCGGGTCGCCCCACTCTAGGCACGCGTGCGTCCCTTCTGGCAGCTTGAAGGAGGGGAAAACAAGGCCCGCCTGAGGCCGGGGGACCTGCCTAACGACGAACTGGACGCCGTCCTACGCCTCATAGTTGGAGACAACCAGGAGTACCCACCTAGTGCCTTCACTCCCCTGTTCCAACGCAGGGACCGGGAGGAATTCATCGCCTCCAGGCCAACTTTTGATGCACGCGGGCTGGTGCCGCCGGTGCTTTCGGGAGATCCTTCGGCGCAGAAGCCGGTGGAGGTGTGTTCTGGCGAGTCTCGTGGAGAGGGGGAGGAGGAGGACTCTGAGGAGACCCTGGAAGAGGTGGAGGAGACCTCCCCTCCGAGCAAGGCCGAGATTCTCGGCGCCCTTCCTGATGATACCGAGGCCGACGCCTACCAAGGACGGAAGGAGCAACCCCTCGTCCCGATGAAGGGTAGGTCGTCGCTGGTGGACCGTGGTGCCGCCTCCACCCCAACATCTCCTGGGGCTGGATCCGGTTCCGCCTCCGCACCGCATGGCGCCACCGGAGCCCGAGCGCCTGCTCCTCAGGTCCCGATGCTGTCGGGCCTCAAGCTTCACAAGCGAAAGGTGGAGTATCTTGCGGTGGACCGGTAGGTGTTTTGAACTTCGCTCGGTCCGTGCGGGTGCTTTTTTTTTTCTGACGCTCGCCTTTGGTTGATCAGGCCGACATCTTCAGCGAAGAAGAGGAAGGAGGTAAGGCAGCTGTGCCTCCCTCCGCAGAGCAAGGAGGCAACATCGCCCGTGCCTCCCCAGCCCGGTCGTCTTCGTGGGGCCAAGAGGAGCTCCACCGCATGGAGTCAGCCCCCATGGCCCCGCTAGCTCCGGAGGTGCCGGTCCTTGGCGCGACTGATGAGGTCCCAGCTGCTCTGGAACCCGCGGTCTCCCAAGCCTTGGTGATGACGTCACTTCCTCCTACTGCTGCGCCTCCACTCCTTGGTTCTTCTGTTCCTGCTGCCGTCTTGGAGCGTGCCCTTTCTGAGATGACCCAACTGCAGGCGGATCTCCTGAGCGCTGACCCACACCTGGTGGCCGGGCGTCTGGAGTTGGCCTCTGGCTGGCTTCATTCTGACCTGGCAGTACGCGCGGCGCTGGGCCAGGCTGTTACGGCTTCTGAGAGATAGAAGCAAGGAGTCGTCGGTGCTGCAGCCGATTGTGAGGCGGCGCTGAAAGAAGCCAAGGCCGCCCGTGGCCGCTACCAAGCACTGGAGGGCGAGTTGCAGAGCCTGCGCGATAAGCACGCCGAAGAGGCGCGCCGCCGTGAAGCAGAGGAGAAGGAGATGAAGGCCCGGGAGGAAGCCGTCAAGAACCATGATGCTGAGCTGGCGGAGCTGGGGAAGAGGCAGGTTGCCGAGCGCAACCGGTTGGAGGAGCTGGAGCAGAAGATGGGGGCAAAGGAGGCCGATCTCAATGCCAAGGCATGGGTCCTGGCCGAAGACCGTGTGGCCTTTGCCGATCTCGAGAAGAGATCTCGAAAGGCGCTGAGGACGCTCTACGAGCATGGCCTGGAGAAGCAGCTAGATACTGACGAGGACGGCCCCACCCAGCTGCTTCCTCTCGTGGTGAAGGCGCTTGAGGAGGTCGTTGAGGGCCTCGGTCCCATGGCGGAGGCGGAAGCTCACGTTCTATCTTCAGCCGCACTTACCCGTGTCCTCAGCCATCTGCACCTGCGCGACCCCAACGCCCAGCTTGACGAGCTGCTGGAGCCTGTGGCTGAAGATCTCTACGAAACCGCCGCCGTAGCCGTTCAAGGTCAAGTGGAGGCTTTGATGGGGAAGTTCCGCGGCTTTGTCTCCGATCCTCTGTCTGGTGATGCCGCGGATCCTGCGGCTGGTGGCGAAGGTGAGGACATCGTCGCCCACAGGGGAGCTCCTTCCGCAGGCGACGGTGATATCCAGGGGTGACCTGCGGCTATTCTCCTTGTTTCATTCCTGCGACATACATCAGGCCTCGTGAAGGCGTTTAGACTTTTCATTTGATATTGTGAGAACAGTATGCTTGTAATATTTGCTTTGAGATTCTGCGTTTTCCTTCCTTATTTGCCTTGTTCTGCGTCGGCAGAGCCCGGCCCCGCGCATACCTCAACCGCCATTGGGCCGATCAGAGACCAGGACGGTCCAAGGAGTGAGGGGCTACGTGACCAGTTAGGCTCCTGAGTCGCGATGCTCAGGAGTCCCCCTTGACGTGCGAACAACATATAGGGAGAGTTCGTGAGGATAGATTGATGTTCTACATCGGCAGAGCCCGGCCCCGCGTATGCCTCAACCGCCGTTGGGCCAACCGGAGACCAGGACGGACCAAGGAGTGAGGGGCTACGTGACCAGTTAGGCTCCTGAGTCACGATGCTCAGGAGTTCCCCTTGACGTTCAAACAATTTCCATACTTGCCCTCGCCGAGGCCTCGGGAGGGGCGCGCGACGCCCAGGTCCGGGGGACCTGGTTGGGTGGCGTGCGCTTGGGCGTGACCCGAGCGCAGCCCCCTCGCGCGACTCTCCCGAGGGGAGGCGTCGTGGTGAGGCTGGGCGCTGAGCTTTGGGCTCCCTGAGGTTGGTACGACCGTGGGGTCGCCCTCAGTTGTTTATCACCAGCGCGGACCATAGTGCTTCCGCTTGTGCACGGGCATAGCCGCTCCTCGGCAGTGTCGGCAGCTAGTGTGGAGCATGGAGCTTCCACTTGGGCGTGGGGTGGGGGGCCCCTCCGGGAGGAGCCCCTGGGGCGTGTACAGTTGGGCGTAGGGTATTACCTCCATAGAGAGGGCTCGAACTTGGGTAAACATTGTGTCCCCTGTCTCCTATTACCATCAATCTTAGACGCACAGTTCGGGACCCCCTACCCGAGATCCACCGGTTTTCACACCGACACCCGACGCCAGAGGTAAATCTTTTGACTTCTTTTTCCCTCGGCAGTTAAGTATTGCATGAACTTCAACATATTATCCTTCCACAGGCTAAATCTGATTTCTGGAAGGCCAAATATGACCATGAGGCTGCCAAAAAGGCTAAAGCTGCCGCGAGAGCCGTAAAAAAGACCGTTAGGAAGTCTAAGAAGAAACCAACTGCCTCTGAATTACTTAAGCTGGACGATACCTCTGAGTCGGAGGTAGCCCTTGACTCTCTTGGCCTATTTTTTAACAACCTTATTGACATTGACTATTGCCAGGATGACACGGGGGCCAGCCAGGCAGTCGAAGAAGAGGTAACTATTATTTCCTCCGACTTAGAACCTTTACCAAGGCAGAAACTTCGGCGGGTGATGAGGACATCAATACCATTGTTACACCCACAACCCCTGCTACTATACATACTAGACCAATTACTAGAGCTCGCGCACGCCAATTGAATTATCATGTACTTTCGTTTCTTGGTAACGATTCTAATGTTCATGAGAATATGGTGTTGCCTAAATTAGATACATTTGTTTTGCTTACAAATGAAGGGCCTAGCTTGGACAAGAAAGATGAACCTTGGAGCAAGTTCAGGCATGGAGATGATGGCATGCGCAAGGGGATCAAGAACAGAGTTACAAGTGATGATTTCATGACTTTGAAGCCACCACAAGGAGTGCATGAAGCCTTGGACAAAATATACAAGATGCCACTTCATAAATTTTGTCCAGGGGCTATTCTAGGTGCTGCGTCACCTTATTATTGGGCCAGGCCCATATATTTTCGAAATACATAAGTATAGGCTGTTTTTAGAGTCCGTATGTGTGGGGAAACAAGAGTTAGGGTTGGTTTCGGACCGCTCCACCAAGGGCCACGAAATTCCCCCTCTCTCCTCCATATATACAGCCCTTAGGGCATCGTTTAGACTTTGGGGTTTTGTTTAGATTAAAAGTTCGGCATAGCTGCAAGTTCGCGTACTTCGTTTGTGTTCAACGACCAGACCAAGGCGTCACAGAACCCCACCTTGATCAATAAAGCTTTCATCTTATATTCGCAATATCTAGATTGCAATCTCAGTTTCTTGCTTGATCTTTGTTTGCCTGCAGGAAACATACCTTCTTGGTCAGGTTGATCATGCTCCGGCGTGGTCAATAACCTCTCGGAGTTGGTTTACCGATTGCTAAGGAGCGACGTCCTCGCACATTCGTAGTCGGATCGTCAAAGTCAACTTCCTCCAAAACGATAGCCACCATCTCATCAAAAGATGGGACACCTTTGCCTCTATCAAGTGGTATCAGATTTCCAGGTTGCTCGGTGAGATTTTACAGTTTTTCATAGTTTAGATCGAGTCTGTTCTTCATACCTACAGTCCATGAAAAAGCCAAGAAAAAGTTAGGGTTAGGTCATCATATCCGAACCAATCTAAGCCTTTGCATAATCTTTTTAGGGTTTTGCATTGTTGAATTTGTGGTTGCATCATCGTGTCTAGTTGCAGGTCTTAGCGTCTAGTTTCCTTT
Source organism: Triticum urartu (assembly GCF_003073215.2). NCBI lineage: Eukaryota > Viridiplantae > Streptophyta > Magnoliopsida > Poales > Poaceae > Triticum > Triticum urartu. The sequence goes on from NC_053028.1 coordinate 318,338,784, forward strand.
AGAGTTTCGAGTTCTGTTCACAAGTTGTCACGCTGCCGCAGCACCATTGTCATCATTCCTACCACATACCACCACCACCAACATATTCCTTACCGCTGCCATATACATTCGCCTGTCCACCACCAATCCGAGTCCACATATACATCCGCCTGTCCACCACCAATCCGAGTCCACATATAGATCTGCCTGTCCACCACCAATCCGAGTCCACATGTACATCTACCTGTTGCTACCTCTTTTAGCACTGCGTTGGTTTTCCCCGAAGAGGAAGGGATGATGCAGCAAAGTAGCGTAAGTATTTCCCTCAGTTTTTGAGAACCAAGGTATCAATCCAGTAGGAGGCTACGCGCGAGTCCCTCGTACCTGCACAAAACAAATAAATCCTCGCAACCAACGCAAATAGGGGTTGTCAATCCCTATAGGGCCACTTACGAGAGTGAGATCTGATAGATATGATAAGATAATATTTTTGGTGTTTTTATGATAAAGATGCAAAGTAAAATAAAAGCAAAGTAAATAGCAAAGTAAATAACTAAGTAGTAGGAGATTGATATGATAAAGATAGACCCGGGGGCCATAGGTTTCACCAGTGGCTTCTCTCGAGAGCATAAGTATTCTACGGTGGGTGAACAAATTACTGTTGAGCAATTGACAGAATTGAGCATAGTTATGAGAATATCTAGGTATGATCATGTATATAGGCATCACGTCCGAGACAAGTAGACCGACTCCTGCCTGCATCTACTACTATTACTCCACTCATCGACCGCTATCCAACATGCATCTAGAGTATTAAGTTAAAAACAGAGTAACGCCTTAAGCAAGATGACATGATGTAGAGGGATAGACTCATGCAATATGAAGAAAACCCCATCTTGTTATCCTCGATGGCAACAATACAATACGTGCCTTGCTGCCCTTACTGTCACCGGGAAAAGGACACCGCAAGATTGAACCCAAAGCTAAGTACTTCTCCCATTGCAAGAAAGGTCAATCTAGTAGGCCAAACCAAACTAATAATTCGAAGAGACTTGCAAAGATAACCAATCATACATAAAAGAATTCAGAGAAGATTCAAATATTATTCATAGATAGACTTGATCATAAACCCACAATTCATCGGTCTCAACAAACACACCGCAAAAAGAAGATTACATCGAATATATCTCCACAAGAGAGGGGGAGAACATTGTATTGAGATCCAAAAAGAGAGAAGAAGCCATCTAGCTACTAACTATGGACCCGTAGGTCTGAAGTAAACTACTCACACTTCATCGAAGAGGCTATGGTGTTGATGTAGAAGCCCTCCGTGATCAATGCCCCCTCCGGCGGAGCTCCGGAACAGGCCCCAAGATGGGATCTCGTGGATACAGAAAGTTACAGCGTTGGAATTAGGGTTTTGGCTCCTGTTCTGATCGTTTGGGGGTACGTGGATATATATAGGAGGAAGAAGTACGTCGGTGGAGCAACAGGGGCCCCACGAGGGTGGAGGGCGCGCCTGGGGGGGGGTAGGCGCACCCCCTACCTCGTGGGCTCCTGTTAGCTGGCTTGACGTAGGGTCCAAGTCTCCTGAGTTTTATTCGGTGAGAAAATCACGTTCCCGAAGGTTTCATTCCGTTTGGACTCCGTTTGATATTCCTTTTTCTTCGAAACCCTAAAACAGGCAAAAAACAACAATTCTGGGTTGGGCCTCCGGTTAATAGGTTAGACCCAAAAATAATATAAAAGTTGATAATAAAGCCCAATAATGTCCAAAACAATAGATAATATAGCATGGAGCAATCAAAAATTATAGATACGTTGGAGACGTATCAAGCATCCCCAAGCTTAATTCCTGCTCGTCCTCGTGTAGGTAAATGATAAAAACAGAATTTTTGATCCGGAGTGCTACTTGGCATAATTTTAATGTAATTCTTCTTAATTGTGGTATGAATATTCAGATCCGAAAGATTCAAGACAAAAGTTCATAATGACATAAAAATGATAATACTTCAAGCATACTAACTAAGCAATTATGTCTTCTCAAAATAACATGGCCAAAGAAAGTTCATCCCTACAAAATCATATGGTTTAGTCATGTTTCATTTTCGTCACACAAGAATGCTATCATCATGCACAACCCCGATGACAAGCCAAGCAATTGTTTCATACTTTAGTAATCTCAAACCTATAAACTTTCACGCAATATATGAGCGCGAGCCATGGACATAGCACTATAGGTGGAATAGAATATAATGAGGGGGTTTATGTGGAGAAGACAAAAAGGGAGAAAGTCTCACATCAACGAGGCTAATCAATGGGCTATGGAGATTCCCACCGATTGATGTTAATGCAAGGAGTAGGGATTGCCATGCAACGGATGCACTAGAGCTATAAATGTATGAAAGCTCAACAAAAGAAACTAGTGGGTGTGCATCCAACTTGCTTGCTCACAAAGACCTAGGGCACTTGAGGAGGCCCATTGTTGGAATATACAATCCAAGTTCTATAATGAAAAATTCCCACTAGTATATGAAAGTGATAACATGAGAGACTCTCTACTATGAAGATCATGGTGCTACTTTGAAGCACAAGTGTGGCAAAGGATAGTAACATTGTCCCTTCTCTCTTTTTCTCTCATTTTTTTTTCCTTTTTTGGGCCTTTCCCTTTTTATGGCCTTTCCTCTTTTTTTATATTCCTCACTTGGGACAATGCTCTAGAAAATGATGATCATCACACTTCTATTTATTTACAACTCAATGATTACAACTCGATACTAGAACAAAAGATGACTCTATATGAATGCCTCCGGCGGTGTACCGGGATATGCAATGAACCAAGAGTGACATGTATGAAAGAATTATGAACGGTGGCTTTGCCACAAATACTATGTCAACTACATGATCATGCTAAGCAATATGACAATGATGAATGTGTCATGATGAACGGAATGATGGAAAGTTGCATGGCAATATATCTCGGAATGGATATGGAAATGCCATAATAGGTAGGTATGGTGGCTGTTTTGAGGAATATATAAGGAGGTTTATACGTGAAAGAGCGTATAATATCACGGGGTTTGGATGCACCGGCGAAGTTTGCGCCAACTCTCAATGTGAGAAAGGGCAATGCATGGTACCGAAGAGGCTAGCAAGGATGGAAGGGTGAGAGTGAGTATAATCCATGGACTCAACATTAGTCATTAAGAACTCACATACTTATTGCAAAAATCTACAAGTCATCAAAAACCTCGGTACTACGCGCATGCTCCTAGGGGGGTAGATTGGTAGGAAAAGACCATCGCTCATCCCCGACCGCCACTCATAAGGAAGACAATCAAATAACACCTCATGTTTCAAATTTTTTGCATAACGCTTACCATACATGCATGCTACGGGACTTGCAAACTTCAACACAAGTATTTCTCAATTTCACAACTACTCAACTAGCACGACTTTGATATTATTACCTCCATGCCTCAAAACAATCATCAAGCATCAAACTTCTCTTAGTATTCAACACACTCATAAGAAAGTTTTATTATTAATCTTGCATACCAAGCATATTAGGATTTTAAGCAAATTACCATGCTATTAAGACTCTCAAAATAATCTAAGTGAAGCATGAGAGACCAATAGTTTCTATAAAACAAATCCACCACCATGCTCTAAAAGATATAAGTGAAGCACTAGAGCAAAATTATATAACTCAAAAGATATAAGAGAAGCACATAGAGTATTCTAACAAATTCCAAATCATGTATGGCTATCTCAAAAGGTGTGTACAGCAAGGATGATTGTGGTAAACTAACAAGCAAAGACTCAAATCATACAAGACGCTCCAAGTAAAACACATATCATGTGGTAAATAAAAATATAGCTCCAAGTAAAGTTACCGATAGAAGTAGACAAAAGAGGGGATGCCTTCTGGGGCATCCCCAAGCTTAGGCTCTTGCCACTCCTTGTTCCATAATCCATCAAATCTTTACCCAAAACTTGAAAACTTCACAACACAAAACTTAAAGTAGAAAACTCGCGAGCTCCGTTAGCGAAAGAAAACAAAAGACCACTTCAAGGTACTGTAATGAACTCATTATTTATTTATATGGGTGTTATACCTACTGTATTCCAACTTCTCTATGGTTCATAAACTATTTTACTAGCCATAGATTCATCAAAATAAGCAAACAACACACGCAAAACAGAATCTGTCAAAAACAGAACAGTCTGTAGTAATATGTAGCTAGCGCAAGATATGGAACCCCAAAAATTCTAAAATAAATTTATGGACGTGAGGAATTTATATGTTGATCATCTTCAAAAATAATTAACTAAATAGCGCTTTCCAAATAAAAATGACATCAGTTCTCGTGAGCGCTAAAGTTTCTGTTTTTTTACAGCAAGTTCAACAAGACTTTCCCCAAGTCTTCCCAACAGTTCTACTTGGCACAAACACTAATTAAACACAAAAAACACAACCAAAATAGAGGCTAGATAAATTATTTATTACTAAACAGGAGCAAAAAGTAAGGAATAAAAATAAAATTGGGTTGCCTCCCAGCAAGCGCTATCGTTTAATGCCCCTAGCTAGGCAATGATAATTTTAATGATGCTCACATGAAAGACAAGAATTGAAGCACAAAGAGAGCATCATAAAACACGTGACAAACACATCTAAGTCTAACATACTTCCTATGCATAGGCATCTCATAGGCAAACAAATTATCAAGGCAAGCAAAAACTAGCATATGCAAGGAAGCGGAAAGAAACAATAGCAATTTCAACATAACGAGAGGTAATTTAGTAACATGAAAATTTCTACCACCATATTTTCCTCTATCATAATAATTACATGTAGGATCATAAGGAAACTCAACAAAATAGCTATCACATAAAATATTTTCAACATGATCCACATGCATGCAAAGTTGACACTCTTCCGAAATAGTGGGATTAACATTAACTAAAGTCATAACCTCTCCAAACCCACTTTCAATAATATTGCAAACACTATTATCAATCTCATATTCATGATGGGGCTTAAATAAATTTTCAAGATCAAAAGAAGAATCACCCCAATCATGATCATTGCAACAAATAGTAGTCATGGCAAAACTAGCATCCCCAAGCTTAGGGTTTTGCATATCATTAACACAATTGACATTAAGAGAATATATAATAACATCATTGCAATTATGCTTTTTCATAGAAGGAACTATCAAGTATGGGTGCAATAGCAACGATCTCATGTTTAACATAAGGAACTATAGCAAATTTATCTTCATAAATATTGGCGTCATGGCCACAAGAATAACAAGCATCATGTTCATCAAGGGATATTTCAACCAAATCATCGGAATCATCATTATCTATAGATTCATGCATATCATTATTTTCTTCCAAAGCAACGGTCATGCTTTCAATAAATTCTTGGACATAGACATTATGAGCAAAGTTTTCATTGCAATATTTAATATGACGGAATTTCAGATTTATTGAGAGTAAAATCATACTTTTCAATCAAAGAAGAAACTTCATGAGCACCCTTAAAAATGACAAATTCTTCAATTTGTTCGATATCATAGTAACTATAAACACCCTTTGCGTAAGAAGATAAGATTTCATTATCATTGAACTCACATAGGTAGGGAAGGTGTTTTTTTAGGGTTCTTAGAGCAACAAGTAAAATCACAAATTTCACAAAGATTCCAAGCATAGAATAGCAAAATATTTATATGATACCATAAGAGCTTCCCTTTTTCACACAAACGATGACGCACAAAATGAGCATGCTCATCTAAAGATTTCCCATCAACTAGGCTAGTTGGGGTTTCAGCACGAGCGCATAAGGATCGAAGATGATCCAAGTAGAACACTTTAAGTGGATCCATAACAATAGATTATTAGCAAGCAAAGATGCAAGCAAATGGAAGGCACAACACAAGCAAACAAGCAAAATGGGCAAATAGAGAAAGAGAGGGAGGATAGAGAGAGAGAGGGCGAATAAAACGGCAAGGGTGAAGTGGGGGAGAGGAAAACGAGAGGCAAATGGCAAATAATGTAATGCGGGAGATAAGGGTATGTGATGGGTACTTGGTATGTTGACTTTTGCGTAGACCTCCCCGGCAACAGCGCCAAAAATCCTTCTTGCTACCTCTTTTAGCACTACGTTGGTTTTCCCCGAAGAGGAAGGGATGATGCAGCAAAGTAGCGTAAGTATTTCCCTCAGTTTTTGAGAACCAAGGTATCAATCCAGTAGGAGGCTACGCGTGAGTCCCTCGTACCTGCACAAAACAAATAAATCATCGCAACCAACGCAAATAGGGGTTGTCAATCCCTATAGGGCCACTTACGAGAGTGAGATCTGATAGATATGATAAGATAATATTTTTGGTGTTTTTATGATAAAGATGCAAAGTAAAATAAAAGCAAAGTAAATAGCAAAGTAAATAACTAAGTAGTAGGAGATTGATATGATAAAGATAGACCCGGGGGCCATAGGTTTCACTAGTGGCTTCTCTCGAGAGCATAAGTATTCTACGGTGGGTGAACACATTACTATTGAGCAATTGACAGAATTGAGCATAGTTATGAGAATATCTAGGTATGATCATGTATATAGGCATCACGCCCGAGACAACTAGACCGACTCCTGCATGCATCTACTACTATTACTCCACTCATCGACCGCTATCCAGCATGCATCTAGAGTATTAAGTTAAAAACAGAGTAACACCTTAAGCAAGATGACATGATGTAGAGGGATAGACTCATGCAATATGAAGAAAACCCCATCTTGTTATCCTCGATGGTAACAATATAATACGTGCCTTGCTGCCCTTACTGTCACCGGGAAAGGACACTGCAAGATTGAACCCAAAGTTAAGCACTTCTCCCATTGCAAGAAAGATCAATCTAGTAGGCCAAACCAAACTGATAATTCGAAGAGACTTGCAAAGATAACCAATCATATATAAAAGAATTCAGAGAAGATTCAAATATTATTCATAGATAGACTTGATCATAAACCCACAATTCATCGGTCTCAACAAACACACCGCAAAAAGAAGATTACATCAAATAGATCTCCACAAGAGAGGGGGAGAACATTGTATTGAGATCCAAAAAGAGAGAAGAAGCCATCTAGCTACTAACTATGGACCAGTAGGTCTGAAGTAAACTACTCACACTTCATCAGAGAGGCTATGGTGTTGATGTAGAAGCCCTCCGTGATCGACGCCCCCTCCGGCGGAGCTCCGAAACAGGCCCCAAGATGGGATCTCGTGGATACAGAAAGTTACGGCGGTGGAATTGGGGTTTTGGCTCTTGTTCTAATCGTTTGGGGGTACGTGGATATATATAGGAGGAAGAAGTACGTCGGTGGAGCAACAGGGGCCCCACGAGGGTTGAGGGCGCGCCTGGGGGGGTAGGCACGCCCCCTACCTCGTGGGCTCCTGTTAGCTGGCTTAACGTAGGGTCCAAGTCTCCTGAGTTGTATTCGGTGAGAAAATCACGTTCCCGAAGGTTTCATTCCGTGTGGACTCCGTTTGATATTTCTTTTCTTCGAAACCCTAAAACAGGCAAAAAAAACAACAGTTCTGGGCTGGGCCTCCGGTTAATAGGTTAGTCCCAAAAATAATATAAAAGTGGATAATAAAGCCCAATAGTGTCCAAAACAATAGATAATATAGCATGAAGCAATCAAAAATTATAGATACGTTGGAGACGTATCACCAGTCCACCACCAATCTGAGTTCTTTTCATATTAGGTTTGTTTTCGAGATCCATCTAGTTTTCGTTTTGTGTTTCCTTGCCTGAGTATGTCTCAAAAAAAAGAGTCTGGAGACCCCCAGGCAGTTTTTAGGACAAAATTTCGGCGACCAAAAATATTTTTTCCTATCCTATTTTTAGGTCCCACGGAGCGTTTTGAGACACTCGCCATCATAGTGATTTTTTGTTGCACTTTTTCGTCGTCGCTGCCCTGATTTCCTGAAAAAAAAGTCAATTTTTTTCGTGCCCATCCTGTCAGTTTGACGACGGAAGAGTTTTGAGACACTCGCCATTAAAGTGATTTTTCGCAAAAAAATAGGAGCGAAAAAAAAGAGAGGAGCGCCAAAAAAAACAGAGCGAAAAAAAGTTCCAGAGTGTGCTTTTCTCTTGTTTACGTGCAGCGCCGTGATTTTGAACAGCCTATACTTAAGTATTTCGAAAATACATGGGCCTGGCCCAATAATAAGGTGACGCGGCACCTAGAATAGCCACTGGACAAAATTTATGAAGTGGCATCTTGTATATTTCGTCCAAGGCTTCATGCACTCCGTTCTTCAAAGTCCTGAAATCATCACTTGTAACTCCGTTCTTGATCCCCTTGCGCATGCCATCATCAACATGCTTGAACTTGCTCCAAGGTTCATCTTTCTTGTCCAAGCTAGGCCCTTCATTTGTAAGCAAAACAAATGTATCCAATTTAGGCAGCATCATATTCTCATGAACTTTAGAATCGTTACCAAGAAACAAAAGTACCTGATAATTCAATTGGCGTGCGCGAGCTCTAGTAATTGGTCTAGTATGTATAGCAGCAGGGGCTGTGGGTGTAACAATGGTATTGATGTCCTCATCATCCTCCCCTTCTTGAAATGAAGTCGTCCTCGACGAAAGCTCATCTTCCTCACCCAAATAAGGCTTCAAATCTGCAATGTTAAAAGTGGGACTAACCCCAAAATCTACAGGCAGCTCAAGTTTATATGCATTATCATTTATTTTCTCTAACACCTTAAAAGGACCATAAGCACGTGGCATTAGCTTTGATTTGCGCAAATTAGGAAATCTATCCTTACGCAAATGTAACCAAACAAGATCTCCAGGTGCAAACACAACATGTTTTCTACCCTTATCTCCAGCAAGTTTATATTTAGCATTCATACGCTCAATGTTTTCCTTAGTTAACTCATGCATTTTTAAAATCAATTCAGCACGTTCTTTAGCATCAAAATTAACCTTCTCCGAAGATGGAAGAGGCAAGAAATCAATAAGTGCACGAGGTAGGAAACCATACACAATTTCAAAAGGGCACATCTCAGTAGTAGAATGCAATGAACGATTATAAGAAAATTCAATATGAGGCAAGCATTCTTCCCACATTTTCTTATTATTCTTCAAAACAACCTTAAGCATAGTAGACAATGTTCTATTGACTACTTCAGTTTGTCCATCAGTTTGGGGGTGACAAGTAGTACTAAAAAGTAGTTTAGTCCCCAACTTAGCCCATAAACATCTCCAAAAGTGGCTAAGAAATTTAGTATCATGATCTGAAACAATAGTATTTGGTACACGAAAGAATAAATCAGCAACATTAACAACATCATCACTTTTATGACATGGTATAAAGTGTGCCATTTTCGAGAACCTATCCACGACAGCAAATATGCTATCCCTCCCCTTCTTTATTTGAGGTAAACCCAGAATAAAGTCCATAGATATATCCTCCCAAGGAATACTAGGTACAGGCAAAGGCATATATAAACCATGAGGATTGAGTCGTGACTTAGCTTTTTGACATGTAGTGCAGCGAGCAACAAAACGCTCAACATCCCGTCTCATCTTTGGCCAAAAGAAATGTGTAGCAAGTATATCATCCATCTTCTTGACGCAAAGTGTACCATTAGTCCTCCTCCATGCGCCTCCTGCAACAACAAAGGACGAACGGAGCTAGCTGGAATGCATAGCTTGTCAGCATGAAACACAAATCCATCGTTAAGAATGAACTTGTTCCAAGTTCTCCCTTCCTTACAATTCTGCAATACATCTTTAAATTCAGCATCATGAACTTATTGATCTTTGATGGTCTCCAAACCAAATATTTTAAAGTCAAGTTGTGAAAGCATAGTATAACGACGAGACAATGCATCGGCAATAACATTTTATTTACCCTTCTTGTGTTTAATGACATAAGGGAAAGTCTCAATGAATTCAACCCATTTAGCATGTCTACGGTTCAGTTTAGCTTGACTTTTAATACGTTTCAAAGATTCATGATCAGAATGTATAACAAATTCTTTGGGCCATAAATAATGTTGCCATGTTTCTAAAGTCCAAACAAGAGCATATAATTATTTATCATAAGTAGAATAATTCAGACTAGGCCCACTCAATTTTTCAGAAAAGTATGCAATAGGTTTGCCATCTTGTAATAACACCTCCCAATCCAATTCCACTAGCATAACATTCAAGCTCAAAAGTCTTATTAAAATCAGGAAGTTGGAGTAAAGGAGCATGTGTCAACTTATCTTTCAATACCGTGAAGGCTTCTTCCTGTGCGGTACCCCAAACAAAAGGTACATCCTTCTTTGTAAGCTCATTGAGAGGTGCAGCAATGGTGCTGAAATCTCTCACAAAACGCCTATAGAATCCAGTGAGGATAAGAAAACTCCTCACTTATGTGACCGTTTTGGGCTGCGGCCAACTCTCAAGAGCTTCTATCTTGGCTTTATCAACTTCAATTCCCTATGGAGTAACAACATAGCCAAGAAAAGATACTCCGTCGGTGCAAAAGGTGCACTTCCCAAGGTTACCAAACAAACGTGCATCACATAGAGCAATAAAAACAGCACGTAAATGTTCCAAATGTTCCTCCAAAGATTTGCTATAAATCAATATGTCATCAAAGTAAACTACCACAAATCGTCCAATGAAAGCACGTAAAACTTCATTCATTAATCTCATGAAAGTACTAGGTGCATTAGTTAACCCAAAAGGCATGACTAACCACTCATATAATCCAAACTTAGTTTTAAATGCTGTTTTCCATTCATCTCCCAATTTCATACGAGTCTGATGGTATCCACTACGCAAATCAACCTTGGAGAATATTGTAGAGCCACTCAATTCATCAAGCATATCATCTAGCCTTGGGATAGGATGACGATAACGAATAGTAATATTATTAATGCCTCTACAATCAACGCACATACGTGACGTACCATCCTTTTTAGGCACTAAAATGGTAGTAACAGCACAAGGACTAAGGGATTCGCGTATACAACCTTTGTTGAGCAGCTCTTATACTTGACCCATAATCTCCTTCGTCTCCTCTGGATTGGTACGGTATGGTGCACGGTTGGGTAATGATGCACCGGGAATTAAGTCAATTTGATGCTCAATCCCTCGAATAGGTGGTAATCCCGGTGGCACGTCTTGTGGAAAGACGTCAGCGAACTCCTGCAAAATATTAGTGACAGTGGGAGGCAAAGAGGAAGGCACATCCTCAAATGAAAATAATGCCTCTTTGCACACAAAAGCATAGCAAACAAAGTTGCTAAAATCTAGATCATCAATATCAGATTTGGTGGCAAGTAAACATGCACTTTTCAATTTAATTTCAGAAGCAACACTAGATGGTTTATTATTAGGCTTCATTTGTTGCTCAAATTCTTTTGCCACAATCTGATTTTCACTCTTATTTTTCTCCTGTTTTGCTTTATTAGCTCTATTAATATCATCTTTCAAAATGGAATCAGGAGTCATAGGAAGCAAAGTAATATTTTTATCCTTATGAACAAGAGTATACTGATTGTTTCTACCATGGTGTACAGAATTTTTATCAAATTCCATGGTCTACCAAGTAATAAGGATCATGCTTGCATAGGTACCACATCACAATCAACATAATCAGCATATGTAGAGATACTAAAATGCACACGAACAGTATGTGTTACCTTAACCTTGCTGCTGTTGTTGAACCATTGGATGTAGTAAGGATGTGGATGTGGTCTTGTGGTGAGAGATAGCTTCTCCACCATATCCATGCTAGCCAAGTTGTTGCAGCTCCCTCCATCTATGATGACGCGAACAGAACGTTCCTTCACAACTCCCTTTGTATGGAACAAATTATGCCTCTGATTTTGCTCAGCTTGTGTAACATGCACACTCAAAACACGTTGAGCAACTAAACATTCATACCTGTCAGCATCTTCAACAGCCATGTATTGCGTCTCATGATCAGAATCATCTCCATCGTGTTCTTCATGTGTAATAAGAGCCAAAGTCTCCTCATCATAGTCACTAGAGGACTCATACCCACCATTCTTAGTAGCAATCATCACACGCTGCTATTTGCATTCTCTCACAAAATGTCCTCTTCCCTTACAACGATGACAAATAATATCACTTGTGTGCCCTGTTGATGCCATGGAAGAAGAGCTCTGCGCAGGCCCGACAGGTGTGCTCTTGGTAGATAGTGGTGGTTGTGCCTGCTTTCTTGTATCACGGCTTGAGGTGGCACCTGATGGAGCTGCTGGTCCAGTGGAAGTTGAGGATGCTCGTGGTGTCCATGATGAAGATCGACATGCCGAAAAGTTAGTTCGCGCCAATGCCCGTCGATCCTGCACTTCACGTTCATCTTTACAAGCAAGATGGAATAACCGAGTGATATTAGTATACTCCTTATACTCTAGAATGGTCTGAATCTCTCTATTTAATCCACCCATAAAAGGTGCAAGCATAGCTTCATTCTCCTCAACAATACCACATCTAATCATGCTAGTTTATAATTCCTGACAATGTTCTTCTATAGATTTTTTTTCTTGTCTTAAGCGCTGCAATTTTTGAAGTAATTCACGTTGATAATAAGGTGGAACCCGACGAGTACGCATAGCAGCTTTCAAAGTAGCCCAAGTAGCTGGAATGGGATATAATCTACAATTTTCAGACCACCAAACACATGCAAAACTAGTGAAAGCACAAACAGCAGCAGGAACACGTCTCTCCTCAGGATATCGTAAACATGTAAAACATTGTTCAGTTTCTAACTCCCAAGTAAGATATATATCAGGAACATATCTACCCTCAAATGGTGGAATATTCAATTTCAATTTAGTAAGATGGTCATGATCTCGTACCTCAGGTGGTGGTGCAGCCCTACCGTTGCGATGATATGCATGAGGACGACCTGGTGGTGGTGGTGTTGTTATTTGCATGTAGTTCTGATTTTGAGCAACCTCATCCTCGTAATGGTCCTCCACCTCTACAGTAGCAGCAGGAGCGACAGAAGCACCAACAGTAGGTACAACAACACCAGAAGTTTGACCATGCTCAATGGGAACGTGTTGTGCTCGTCCCACTTGATTTGGAAGACGATGTTGTTGTTGTAGAGGTGCGACAGGTGCAGCGGGCGGTGGAATACACGCGAGCAATTCATTAAACTTGTGATCGAGCTTTGTTTCGAATGTCTTCTCCATGCCATCTACCTTCTCCATGGCCTCTTCAAATCTATTTAGCACATCTTGCACCTGTCCACTCATCATTTGCTGAAATTTATCATGCAACTCCTTATTCGTCATGTTCTCCCAGTCAGTCTCGTCGGCTTGTGATCCTGACATGGTTAACAGCAATAGAAACACACAAGAATATGATCCTACAGACTACTAACAAAAGGTGGCGGTGGGTGTCACAAATCCATCAAGCAAATCTCAAATTCTTACCAGTTCTTACCTAGCAGCAGGCGGTGATCGGTTATCGATGTAATCAAAACTCTCAAAGCTTGGATAGAGCGATTACCAGGGAGAGTCAAACACATGACGTAGATGTATGTGGAGGTAGGAAGGCTTATAATATGGTAGCAAAAAGGGTCAGCAATAATCAATTCAGAGATGCAAAGTTGAATAAAGCTCAACGACGGTACTATGCTGGTCCTAGGCTAGACCGTGCTAGAGACGTGAGCCTAGAACACTACCAAAATCACGGCGCTGCACGTAAACAAGAGAAAAGCACACTCTAGAACTTTTTTTAGCTCTGTTTTTTGGCGCTCCTCTCTTTTTTTTGCGAAAAATCAGTATAATGGCGAGTGTCTCAAAAATCTACCCTCATCAAACTGACAGGATGGGCACGCATTTTTTTGACTTTTTTTCGGAAATCAGGGCAGCGACGACGAAAAAGTGCGACAAAAATCATTATGATGGCGAGTGTCTCAAAACGCTCCGTGGGACCTAAAAATAGGATAGGAAAAATATTTTTGGTCACCGAAATTTTGGCCTAAAAACTGCCCGGGGTCTCCAGACTTTTTTTTTCCCGATACCTACTCAGGCAAGGAAACACAAAACAAAAACTAAATGGATCTTGAAAACAAACCTAATATGAAAAGAACTCGGATTGGTGGTGGACAGGTAGATGTATATGTGGACTCGGATTGGTGGTGGACAGGCAGATCTATATGTGGACTTGGATTGGTGGTGGACAGGCGGATGTATATGTGGACCCGGATTGGTGGTGGACAGGCGGATGTATATAGCAGCGGTAAGGAATTTGTTGGTGGTGGTATGTGGTAGGAACGATGACAATGGTGCGGCGTCGGCGTGACAACTTGTGAACAAAACTCGAAACTCTAAAGGAAACTAGACGCTAAGACCAGCAACTAGACACGACGATGCAACCGCAAATTCAACAATGCAAAACCCTAAAAAGATTATGCAAAGGCTCAGATTGGTTCGGATATGATGACCTAACCCTAATTTTTTTTTGGCTTTTTCGTGGACTGTAGGTATGAAGAACAGACTCGATCTAAACTATGAAAAACTGTAAAATTTCACCGAGCAACCTGGAAATCTGATACCACTTGATAGAGGCAAAGGTGTACCGTCTTTCGATGAGATGGTGGCTATCGTTTTGGAGGAAGTCGACTTTGACGATCCGACTATGAACGCGCGAGGACGTCGCTCCTTAGCAATCGCTAAACCAACTCCGAGAGGTTACTGACCACGCTGGAGCACGATCAACCTGACCACGAAGGTCTGTTTCCTGCAGACAAACGAAGATCAAGCAAGAAACTGAGATTGCAATCTGGATATTGCGAATATAAGTGGAAAGCTTTATTGATCAAGGTGGGGTTCTATGACGCCTTGGTCTGGTCGTTGAACACAAACAAAGTACGTGAAGTTGCAGCTATGCCGAACTTTTAATAAAAACAAAACCCCAAAGTCTAAACGATGCCCTAAGGGCTGTATATATGGAGGAGAGAGGGGGAATTTCGTGGCCCTTGGTGGAGGGGTCCGAAACCAACCCTAACTCTTGTTTCCCCACACACACGGACTCTAAAAACAGCCTATACTTAAGTATTTCGAAAATACATGGGCCTGGCCCAATAATAAGGTGACGCAGCACCTAGAATAGCCTGTGGACGAAATTTATGAAGTGGCATCTTGTTTATTTCATCCAAGGCTTCATGCACTCCTTATGGTGGCTTCAAAGTCCTAAAATCATAACTTGTAACTCCATTCTCGATCCCCTTGCGCATGCCATCATCTCCATGCTTGAACTTGCTCCAAGGTTCATCTTTCTTGTCCAAGCTAGGCCCTTCATTTGTAAGAAAAACAAATGTATCCAATTTAGGCAGCATCATATTCTCATGAACATTAGAATCGTTACCAAGAAACGAAAGTACCTGATAATTCAATTGGCGTGCGCGAGCTCTAGTAATTGGTCTAGTATGTATAGCAGCAGGGGCCGTGGGTGTAACAATGGTATTGACGTCCTCATCATCCTCCCCTTCTTGAAATGAAGTCGTCCTCGACGAAAGCTCATCTTCCTCACCCAAATAAGGCTTCAAATCTGCAATGTTAAAAGTGGGACTAACCCCAAAATCTGCAGGCAGCTTAAGTTTATATGCATTATCATTTATTTTCTCCAACACCTTAAAAGGACCATCAGCACGTGGCATTAGCTTTGATTTGCGCAAATTAGGAAATCTGTCATTACGCAAATGTAATCAAACAAGATCTCCAGGTGCAAACACAACATGTTTGCTACCCTTATCTCCAACAAGTTTATATTTTGGCGTCAAGAAGACGGAGGATATACTTGCTACACATTTCTTTTAACATTGTAGATTTGAAGCCTTATTTGGGTGAGGAAGATGAGCTTTCGTCGAGGACGACTTCATTTCAAGAAGGGGAGGATGATGAGGACATCAATACCATTGTTACACCCACAGCCCGTGCTGCTATACATACTGGACCAATCTTTCGTTTCTTGGTAACGATTCTAATGTTCATGAGAATATGGTGCTGCCTAAATTGGATACATTTGTTTTGCTTAAAAATGAAGGGCCTAGCTTGGACAAGAAAGATGAACCTTGGAGCAAGTTCAAGCATGGAGATGATGGCATGCGCAAGGGGATCAAGAACGGAGTTACAAGTTATGATTTCAGGACTTTGAAGCCACCATAAGCAGTGCATGAAGCCTTGGACGAAATATACAAGATGCCATGTCATAAATTTCGCCAAGAGGCTATTCTAGGTGCTGCGTCACCTTATTATTGGGCCAGGCCCATGTATTTTCGAAATACTTAAGTATAGGCTGTTTTTAGAGTCCGTATGTGTGGGGAAACAAGAGTTAGGGTTGGTTTCAGACCCCTCCACCAAGGGCCATGAAATTCCCCCTCTCTCCTCCATATATATAGCCCTTAGGGCATCGTTTAGACTTTGGGGTTTTGTTTAGATTAAAAGTTTGGATAGCTGCAACTTCGCATACTTCGTTTGTGTTCAACGACAAGACCAAGGCGTCACAGAACCCCACCCTGACCAATAAAGCTTTCCACTTATATTCGCAATATCCAAATTGCAATCTCAGTTTCTTGCTTGATCTTCGTTTGCCTGCAGGAAACAGAGCTTTGTGGTCAGGTTGATCGTGCTCCGGCTTGGTCAGTAACCTCTCAGAGTTGGTTTAGCGATTGCTAAGGCGCGACGTCCTCGCACGTTCGTAGTCGGGTCGTCAAAGTCGACTTCCTCTAAAATGATAGCCACCATCTCATCGGAAGATGGGACACCTTCGCCTCTATCAGCGGTAACTCGGAAAGTAAGGTTTTCACACCCCTTGGCTTATTTAGATCCTCATTTTCTTTTGAAACGACAACAACATAAGAGCCGCCGCCAGGCCCAGACCGGTGGAGATGACGATTTATCCTCTGGCTTACCGAACACTCCTCGGAAACACCAAAATGAGGTTCTTTTTAACCTTAAACCTTGTATTTACCAACGAGTTGCTTTTATTAATCACTCAATTTTGATTCCATCCTTGCAGGAGATTTCCTGTTCTTCCTCTGGCGACTCATCACAAACTCAACTACCGGCTTTCAAGACCGCCCCGGGTAAAGATAATTATCTTTCTTCTGTACCTTTATATCTTTATCATTATACTGACTTGCTCAAAATTCTCTTTAGCGGTCAAGCGAAGCCCCAAAAAGCAAAGGTGACAAGACCGGCCGAAGATCCAAAAACTGCTGAACCGGATCAGCCAACCCTTGTACCGGAACACTCTGAAGCACCGGAAGATCCTACTGTCAATGCTCGACCGGATTTACCTAAGCCGTCTACTGACGAAACCATTCTTGATCCATCAACTGTTGAACCATCAAGCTCAGCTAACCCGCCAGAGACTCACGGCGATGATGTTTTAATCACTGGCACCAGATTCGTTGAACCAGGGAATCCAACTGTACTAGCAAGACACTCTGCCAAACAGGAAGTCATGGAAAGATGAAAAGTGAGGTTCGATGTCGCCCACTATGCTCAATTGAGTAATAGTGAAGTGCTATCTGGTTATCTCAGTCAAGTGCACTCCATCCGTGATTTAGAAATTGAGATGGTCAAACAGATGCACAAAAATTATGAGGTACGTTCTCCGACTTATATAAGTTATATATCTTGCCAGCCCCCAAGTCTTCTGATTATGATAAACTTGAATGATCTGTAGACTTGAGATGTATATAAGCTTTTGTTCTAGACTTCCTCCAAGTCTGGTTAAAAAACTTTAAACCGGATTCTGATGATAGCACAATTTTGCATCTGTAGTCCCCAAGGGCCGGCTTAATCAGTATGAATGAGCCGGTCCTATTAGTCATCATGTAAGAAACCAAAACTTAACTTCATATCCCTCATGAGTCGGCTGGGTCTGTCAATAGCACACCCGGCTCATCCTTAACAAGAAAACAAGCAATATGCATTAGCCCCCAAGTGCCAAGTGTTATTGCCTGCAAAGCACTTGGGACTTTTTGGAAAGAACCATTTCCATTGAAAAATTTCGCTGATAGACATTAGCCCCCAAGTGCCAAGTGTTGTTGCTTGCAAAGCACTTGGGACTTGTATTTTGTAATCCGCCATGAAATTGAACGAACTTATGTTGTATGCAGGCTGCAACCACAGAACTGGAAACTCAATTGTCTGAGGCCAAGATCCGGCTGGCGGCTCAGCAGACTGAGACAAAGAAGGCTGAATCCAAATTCCAGTTGAGTGTGTCTGAAGTAGAAAAACTAAATACTAGCTTTACTGCGGAGAAAGAGGCTTGGGCCAATGAGAAGACTACCTTGACGCAGCATGCTGAGAAAGCCGAGGTGGCTCTGGAAGAGGTTACCGCTGAACTCACCGGTTTAGAGAACCGTCTGTCTCAGATGGTTTTTGCAATCTTTGGTAAGTCACCTTGTTACTTACTCAAAGTGAGTATTTGTCATCATAATATAAGCCGCAACTTAACCAATTGTGTAAACTTTACAGGTCCCAGGAGTAGCAATTTGAGCTGAGATACATTGGTCAAGCTCAAGGCGGTTTATACGCTTGTGGAGCAATTATATACTGGAGCTCAGCGGCCTCTTGCCACTATCTCCCCAGCGAATCAAGGACCAAATCTGTTAAGTGATGTCTTGAAGAAGCTGTCCATCTTGGCCACCAGGTTCCAAGAAATCAAGCGATCTTGTGCTAGAGCCGGAGCGGTGACAGCCTTGAGCCGTTCAAAAGCCTGGGCACCGGAATTAGACCCGACAGACGTAGCCAGCGGGTATCCTAGTCTCTAGGAAGATGGAACCCCTTTTGACCAACAAGACTTTGCTGCCTGCGTCAAAGAGATCCGCCCTCATGCTACAATCATCGCCGAAGAGACCAACCTCACCAAATATCAGCCGGGTTATGATGCAGATAACCAAAAGATGCCGACTCCTTCATATAAAGTGATGGATTTAATTCCACCCATTCGCAAGCACACTTTCGCCCCTGATATCGATCGATCCGTCTGATCTGATTGATGATGAAGCTGAATTTGTTGCTGTACGTGGCTTTGACTGGTCCAAACCCAACTTCCAGACATTGGAGGAGGAGGACGAACCGACAAGGGATGAGTCACAACCTTCAAGTCAGCCAGGCCAAGATTCATGAACTGGGGCCGGTTTATTGTCTGCTCGTTGCGATGTTTAAAAACAATAATCTTTTTAGGCACCAGGCGCCTTGTAATAGGCTAGCTTTAAAACTTCTTGTTCTGCTATGCCATCGTGCATACCGTGTTGTTCATGACACTATTTATCCGCTATGCGAAGATATGCCATATATGCTTGATGATATTATCAATTTTGAATCTGTTCCTGCATACAACAGGTGAAAAGTGTCCTGGCGGTTTACCACTGGACGGGTTATAAGGCCCCAATATAATCTTATCATGATTTATAATCAAGACTGGACTAAATAATAATCATATATGATTAAAATATGTCATACATGTGATATTTGATCACCCCTGTTGGTTTACCAAGTCAGTGCAGTAAAGGCGATAACTCAAGACTTTGGACACTGGTAATTATCAGAGATTTTCGGCTTATGAATAAAGCTGGACCAGGTTAATAAACACCGGATATTATGTTTATTTCATACTGGCGACTTATAGTCGAAGACCAGGCCGGGTTAATGAACACCGGTTAATGTCATATATGACTCAGAAGGCATTATAAGCCTTATTGGTTTTCAACCATCTATTACTATGTCACAAGAAAAAATCTCAAAAAGACGTTCAAATCAAACAACAGAAAATCCAAGGCTTTCATAGGCCGCCAAGCCAAAATATCTTCTTCAATGAAACTAGCATTAACCACTGGAAGGTACGCGCTTTCCGTGAACCGACACTCACATTACCCAATCGACATTTTAACGCAGATAAGTTCAGTTCTTATTTAAAGATAGACTTATCAGGAGTACGCGGGGTCAGAGTAGCATCGTGCATCACAGGTTGATTTATCCAAGTTTCAAGGAAGGCGGCTTTATCAGCCTGAGATTCTCCTTGCTTTCCGTCAACCGTGCCCTCACATGACAAACTGGCGTTTTAACCTTAATGGGTTTAGGGTCTTGTTTAAAAGATTGACTGTTAAGAGTTCGGCGGGTCAATCAGGATTACCTGATGGAGAAGCATCTGGCATACAGGTAGGATAATCCGGGGTTTTAGGTGAATACACATGGCTTCCAAGCCTGGCTTTTATAGCCTATCACAAGGTTATGAACTCTTTGTTCTTTAGAACAAAAGAGCCCCCAAGCAATATTTTGAGCTGTGCTCAAGGGATACCTATGTTTGAGTTGTGCTTTTGCAACAGACTCTCTTTGGCCCCTTTAACTTGGGTAGTAAGCTCCCAAGTTTCTTATGTGGCCTATAAGCCGGATCAAAGGGTAATTATAACTTTGCTGTATAAAGTAGAAGCCCCCATGTGACCAAAAACTCATCATGTAAAGAGGAAACAACGACAGAGGCCCTGCTTTAGCAGGGATGCTGGCTTTATTATATCGATCATAATACATACATTGTCAAAATATGTACATTGGAAGAGCCGGTGGCTCAATTGTAGTAAGGCCTAAGGTGAGCAATATTCCAGGGCCAGCGGGTCTCTTCCTCCGACGTGCGTGAGTCCTTGTGGTCTCGAACATCGATAAGGTAATATGACCCATTGTTTAAATTCTTGCTGACCACAAAGGGTCCTTCCCAAGGTGGGGATAACTTGTGCATATCAGTCTGATCCTGGATAAGTCAGAGCACCAGGTCTCCTTGTCGAAAAGTTCTGGTTTTAACCCGGCGGCTGTGATAACGGCGCAGATCTTGCTAGTAAATCGCTGAACGAGCCGCTGCGATGTCACGCTCCTCATCCAACAGGTCAAGTGCTTCTTGACGTGCTCTTTCATTGTCAGCTTCAACATAAGCCGCCACATGAGGTGAGTCATGACAGATGTCACTAGGGAGAACCGCCTCTGCTCCATAAACCATGAGGAAAGGCATGTGATGTAGGGTAGAACCCTAATCACCTGATCTTTCACGAAAGGAGCGGATCCCGCGATGAACACGAAGAACACAAGGGGGAAACGAGGGGAAACACAGGAGAATCACTAAACCAACACAAGATAGTCACACATGTGCTAGATCCTCAGATAGATAAGAGTTCACACAGTACACGATCAACTAGGGACGATACAAGGGTAGCCAGTCTTCTCCGTGATGAGGTCTTGATGTTCTTCTCCGCGAGGAGGTCTTGAATCCAAAGGGATCTTCTCCGAAGAGGCCGCGATCTCTCTCGAGGAGTAGATCCGATGTGGATGAGCAATGCTCTATCTCTCAAATGAGCTAAACCAATGCTAACCCTGGAAAGTTGGACGAGGCGGAGTATATATAGTCTTAGTGCAAAAGAGGGGGGCGAAGGGGTACATGGGCTGCGGCCCAACACAAAACAGCGCACAGGCGTCGGACGTTCGAAGGTCATCGGTCGTCCGGAGGCTCGCGATGGTCCGGACGTCCGGTGCCTGTCGGACATCCGTAGATTCGGCTCGGGTGGTCTTAGGTCGGTCGTCCGGTCGGGGTCGGACGTCCGGGCGTCGGTCGTCCGTGGGGCGTCAGATGTCTGTCTGTTTTGGCTCGGGTGTGGAAGTGTCGGTCGTCCGGAGGAGGCCGGACGTCCAGAGCCTGGAGGTCATCAAACGTCCGGGGTTCGTCGGTCGTCCGGAGCGTGGAGACTTTGAGCAGCTCTTCTTCTTCGTCTCCGTGTTCACGTCCATCTTCCTCTTCTTCTTCTTCTCCTTGCTCCTTAGCTTCTCCATGATACCTGAGTATGCACAATGTGTCCATATGAGGTAGTAGCCATGTCTCATGTGCATCGAAGTGGAAATCTGAGAGGAGTGATGTCACCTCGGTTTCGAGAGCTTTTGCACGTGCTCGTGTCATGGGTCCACTAGGCACTTGGTGAGGCGATGGTAGGTCCATGGGGATGACCTTGGGATGCTCCGCATCATCTCCCCTCCCTTGGGGAAGATCCGTCCTCGGATCAAATTCCTCATCACCATGGTAGGGAGAGAGATCTTTGATGTTGAAGATGTCGCTCACGGAGTACTTGTCGCGTGGAATGTCGATCTTGTAGGCGTTGTCGTTGTAGTGTGCAAGCACCTTGAAGGGTCCATCCGCTCATGGTCAAAGCTTGGACTTGCGTTCTTGTGGAAAGCGGTCCTTGCGAAGGTGTAGCCACACGAGATCACCAATGTTGAAGACCATAGGTTGCTTGTTGAAGTTGAGCTTGGTCGCAAGGCGTTGAACTTGGCGCTCGATGGTGTTTCTTGTATCTTCATGCACCTTCTTGAGATGTGTCACACGCGCACTTGCGTCCAAATTTATGCGCTCTTGGAGTGGTAGAGGGAGAATGTCCAAAGGGGACAAAGGGTTGAATCCGTAGACGACCTCAAAGGGGGACTTGCCGGTTGTTGAGTGTCGTGCTCGGTTGTAGGCAAACTCGGTGATAGGTAGGCACTCCTCCCACTCCTTGATGTTCTTCTTGATGAGTAATCGAAGTAGAGCGGAGAGTGTGCGGTTGGTAACTTTCGTTGGGCCATCCGTTTGTGGATGATACGCCGTGGAGAAAAGTAGCTTGATTCCGATCTTGGCGCATAGGGTCTTCCAAAAGTAGCTAAGGAACTTGACGTCGCGGTCCGAGACGATCGTCTTTGCCACTCCGTGTAGACGTAATATTTCCCTACAAAAGAGAGTAGCAACATGTGAAGCATCGTCTATCTTGTTGCAAGGAATGAAATGTGCCATTTTTGAGAAACGGTCCACAACGACAAATACCGAATCCTTCCCATTTCTAATCCTAGGCAAACCAAGTACAAAGTCCATGCCAATGTCTTCCCCTGGTTGATATGGAATTGGTAGAGGCATATAAAGGCCATGAGATGGAGCTTTGGACTTAGTGTTGTGACATGTAGAGCATCGGTTGGTGAAGCGATTGACGTCACGAAACATCTTGGGCCAATAGTAGTTCTTTGAGAGCGTAGCGAACGTCTTGTCGCGTCCAAAATGTCCCATTAAGCCTCCTCCACGAGATTCCTGCAAAAGCAACAAACGAAGAGAAGACTCGGGGATGCAAAGTTTGTTAGCTCTCATAAGATACCCACCTTTGATGTAATAGCGTTCCCAAGAGGTGTGCGTCAAACACTTGGCATAAGGAGTAGCAAAAGTAGGATCATGCTCATACAAGTCTTTGATATGCTCAAAACCAATGACATCCAAATCAATTTTAGTAACAAGCATGCATATGCGGGAAAGGGCATCCGCCACAATGTTTTCTTTACCTTTAATGTACTTGATGACATAAGGAAAAGACTCAATAAATTCACTCCATTTAGCATGATGCTTGTTCAACTTGGTTTGGCCCTTACTTGAGCGTTTCATGATCGGTATGAATGATAAACTCATGAGGGCAAAGATAGTGTTCCCATTCATGCAAAACGCGGACTAAAGCATATAGCTCTTTATCATAGATGGGGTAATTGAGTTGTGCGCCGGAGAGTTTCTCACTAAAGTAAGCTATGGGGCGCTTCTCTTGCGTTAACACACCTCCTATGCCATTACTACCGGCATCGCAGTGAATCTCAAAGGGTTTGTCAAAGTTGGGTAATGCAAGCATGGGAGCATGAGTAAGCAAATTCTCAAGCTCATTGAAAGCGGTATCTTGGGATGGTCCCCAAACAAAAGGCGCATTCTTCTTGCTCAAAGCATGCAAAGGCGAAGCAATGGTGCTAAAATCTTTCACAAAGCGACGATAGAAACCTGCAAGGCCAAGAAAGCTACGCACTTTTTGCAAATTAGTTGGTTGTGGCCAAGTCTTAATAGCATTGATCTTGGACTCATCAACATGAACACCCTTAGAAGAAACAACAAAACCCAAGAAAATGAGCTTGTCAACGCCAAAAAGGCATTTCTCCATATTAGCATAGAGGTGCTCTTTTCGAAGAGTTTGCAAAACGGTTCTAACATGGGTGACATGATCTCTAAGAGATTTGCTATAAACAAGGATATCATAAAAGTAGACCACAACAAATATACCAATGTAAGGGTGAAAGACATGATTCATAAGATGCATAAAAGTACCCGGTGCTTCCGAAAGACCCATAGGCATGACTAACCACTCATATAACCCAAACTTGGTTTTGAAAGCGGTTTTCCATTCATCACCCTCATGTATGCAGATTTGATAGTAACCACTCTTAAGATCAATTTTGGAAAAGATAGTGGCACCGCTAAGCTCATCAAGCATATCATCAAGGCGTGGAATGGGCTACCTATAAAGAACGGTGATAGCGTTGATAGGTCTACAATCGGAGCACATGCGAAAGCTACCGTCTCGTTTTGGCACAAGAATGACTGGGACGGCACAAGGGCTCAAACTTTCACGCACATGTCCATGGTCTATGAGATGCTTTACTTGCCTTTGTATTTCTTTGGTTTCTTCGGGGTTGACGCGGTAAGGAGCTTTGTTCAGAAGCAGTGCTCTGGGGATGAGGTCGATGCGGTGCTCAATGCCTCGTAGTGGAGGTAGTCCCAGAGGTAGCTCGTCGGGGAAAACATCGTGAAATTCCTGCAAAAGAGAAGACAACACTAGAGGAAGGGTGTGAGAAGTGTTAGTTTGTGGTGCATTGTCCTTGCACACAAGGACGTAGTGTAGGACACTAGATGGGTTCTCACACACTCCTCTTATCTCACTTTTGGTGGCAAATAGGACTAAGTTCTTCTTTTCGCTCATCGTGGAGGTGTTCGATTTGGGCTTGTGGCGCTCACTCTCTTTTTGGTGGCTCGCTCTCTCAGTATGATATCCATGGTGGGTGGCTTGCTGGTCGGCGATCACTTGGCTTGGCGACATTGGACGAAGGACGTACTCCTTGCCCTTCATCTTAAAGATGTAGTGGTTTGTTCGGCCGTTGTGGATGACTCCTCTATCAAATTGCCATGGGCGTCCAAGGAGAAGGTGGTAAACGGTCATTGGAATGACGTCGCACTCCAAGGTGTCTTCGTAGGTGCCAATTTTGAAGGAGACTTGTACTCGATGCTCGACTTGGATAGTGTCGGAGTCGCTAAGCCATTGCACTTTGTATGGATGTGGATGCTTCGTCTTGGACAATTGGAGCTTGGAGCAAAGTTCTTCACTTGCGAGGTTATGACAACTCCCTCTGTCGATGATGACCTTGACGGATCGTCCATTGATGCCGGACTTGATGTGGAATATGTGGCATCTTTGGTCTTCTTCTTGGTGATGTTGGAGAGTCAAGACTTTGGAGACGACAAGAGCGGGGCTTGAATCTTCATCGCAAAAGACTTGTTCCTCTTCATCGTTCACTTGCTGGTGCATGGCGACTTGCTCAAGAGCGTCCATTTCTCCTTTACTCATCGACTCGTAGGTTCCGTCATCGTTGAGGATCATGGTCCGCTTGTTGGTGCATTCGTAGGACTTGTGGCTTCGGCCTCCGCATGTGAAGCATTTGAAGGAACTCGTCTTGACGGTCTCATTAGTTGGAGTGGATGATGATAAAGCTCTCGGCTTGAAGTTGCTCGTAGTAGGAGGATGACTTGGAGTTGACGAAGCTTTCTCGGAACTCGACTTGTCGATGTTGCTAGTAGAAGGCTTGGTAGACGGTGTTGGAGTCGTTGAAGCTTGGTTGTTGGAGAAACCGTATGACTTGGATGAGAACTTGGCATACTTGAAATCATCTTGCACTTGGCGTTCCGCTTTGGTAGCTTGATGCACGAGCTCGATGAGGTTCGAGTATGGTTGGAAGTCGGCGATCTTCTTGATAGGATGGTTGAGTCCATTCAAGAAACGTGCCATTGTTTGCTCATCATCCTCCGTGATGTTGACTCTTATCATGGCAATCTCCATCTCCTTGTAGTAGTCTTCAACGCTCTTGGTTCCTTGCTTGAGTAGTTGGAATTTCTTGAAGAGGTCGCGGTTGTAGTAGGTAGGCACAAAGCGTGCTCTCATGACATCCTTCATTTGTGCCCAAGTAGTGATGGGTGGTTCACCTCTTGCCTCTCGGCGCTCGATAACTTGTTCCCACCAAATAAGGACATAGTCTTGGAACTCAAGGGATGCCATCGCGATCTTCTTCTCCTCTTCATAGTTGTGCAAACGGAAGATTTTGTCGACCTTCAATGCCCATGAAAGGTACTCTTTGGGATCGTTGCTTCCGTTGAACTTGGGCATGGTGAACTTGAGCTTGCCATAGCGTTGCTCTTCATTGTGTTGGGGTCAGGGATGATGACGCCCGTGTTGTAGATGATTGTTAAGCTCGTGTCGCTCTTGGTGAGGAGGATTGTCTACCTCGTGTTGCTCTTGTCG
The DNA here is from genome assembly GCF_003073215.2 of Triticum urartu. Taxonomy (NCBI): domain Eukaryota; kingdom Viridiplantae; phylum Streptophyta; class Magnoliopsida; order Poales; family Poaceae; genus Triticum; species Triticum urartu. The sequence continues at coordinate 318,365,203 of NC_053028.1, forward strand.
TGGAGGATTTCTATTGCCGAGATGTTCTTGATGAACTTGATGTTCTTGGCGAGCTTGTGGAGGCGCTTGTCAAGCTCAAGGGGGAACTTGAGGAACGTGACGGTGCACGCGAGCTTGATGTCGTCGTTCATGAAGTTCTTCGCGAAGTGCTTCCTCTTGTTCACGGACTTGTCGGCCTCGATTGGCTACGACTCGACTTGAATCTTGGAGGGCTTGTTGCGCCTCAAGTGCTTGAGCTTCACAGAGTTGTTGTTCTTGGCGTTGTGCTTCGGCATCTTGTGCAACTTGGTGTAGACGCGCTCGCTCTTCCTCTTCATGTTGGCGTTGTCGTTGCCGTTCTTGTGCTAGCGCAAAGGCCTCTTGGGTTTGACGTAGTCAGCGCTCTTGAGAGTCGGTGTCTCATAGAGGATTGAGGCTTGCTTGACGATCATTACGCGCGGCACGGCGAAGAGTGTTTGATGTCGGTGTACTTGAGCCGGAGAGGGTGAAGTCGGAGTGTCGACTTGAGCGGGTCCTTCTTGATGAAGACAAAGGGGAAGAAGGGCGGTTGAGCAACAAAGAATGAATCTCGTCCACCGAGCAGTCGAATCTCCAGCGCCCTAACTTGGCGACAGAAGACACATACGGCGGCGGCAGGGGGGATGTCTGCGGCCGGCGTGAAGACGACATTGGAGAAGTCATGGCAGTGAAGTGCTTCGTCTCCGGCAATGATAGAAGCTAGCGATGGCGCTAGGGTTTGATCGAGACGGCAAGGGGAGAAGAGATAATGACTGTAGGGGCTGAGTATTATAAGGAAGAGGGATGACGTAGTGTAATTACTCAGGTGCCCCTGGCAGTTCACATCTGAAGGACACGTGGCAAGCATGCAACAGATTGAAAGTTGTGCCATGACCCCATGCGCACCTGGTTTGTCGGGTGGTTGTTTCGGCTTCTCCGATACTCATGCAAAAATGGTAGAGATAGTAAAAGCAGTTTAAATGTTTGTCTCTATATCTTCAGCTAGCAAGGACACAGTGAAGACAATCGACACGTGTCAATAGAATGCATATGAAGATACAGAGAGAATGAGAGAGATAAGCACGGATGGGGTTAGGGTTCGATCACATTCACTTAGCACAGAAAATGGCAACTTGAAGACATAGCTATAAGTGAATGCTCTAGAGGACAGAACATATATTGATGTGCTTTGTCTTCGAGTGCTAAACTGGATTGTGGGAAATCTTGATGGCGCTTTCATTGTTGCAGTAGAGGGGCACATTCTTCATGTTGATGCCACAGTCCTTGAGGGTTTGCTTCATCCAGAGAAGTTGAGCGCAGCAAGATCCAGCAGCAATGTATTCAACCTCGGCAGTGGATAGTGATACACAGTTCTGCTTCTTTGAAGACCAACAGACAAGAGATCGTCCAAGAAAGTGACATGTGCCTGATGTGGACTTGCAATCAACCTTTTTACTAGCATTATCAGCATCTGAGTATCCAACTAGATCAAACTCTGAGCCCTTTGGATACCGTAATTCTAGCGTTGGGGTGTGACCCAAATATCGAAGTATTCGCTTCACCGCGAGGTGATGCGATTACTTTGGTGCCGCTTGGAATCGGGCACACATGCAAACGCTAAGCATTATATCTGGCCTAGATGCACTTAAGTACAATAAAGAACCAATCATGGAGCGGTATACCTTTTGATCGAACTCTTTACCATTGTCGTCGGAGCCCAATTGACCTTTGGTTGGCATTGGCGTCGTGTACCCTTTGCAGTCTTGCATTCCAAACTTCTTCAGGCAATCTTTGAGGTATTTTTCTTGTGATATGAAGATGCCATTTCTCTGTTGACAGATCTGAAGACGAAGAAAGAATTTCAGCTCTCCCATCATGGACATCTGATATTGCTCTTGCATCATATGCCCAAACTCATCACTGTATCTCTTATAAGTGCAACCGAAGATAATGTCATCCACATAGATTTGGCATACAAACAGTTCTCTATCATATGTCTTCGTGAAGAGAGTGGGATCTAGAGAACCAGGTTTGAAGCCTTCGCTCTTCAGGAAGTCTTTGAGTATGTCATACCAAGCGCGAGGTGCTTGTTTGAGGCCATACAGTGCCTTGTTGAGCTTGTAGACCATATCAGGACGCTTTGGATCTTCAAAACCAGGTGGTTGAGCAACATACACTTCTTCTTCAATTTTTCCGTTGAGGAAGGCACTCTTCAGTCTTCACATCCATTTGGTACAGGAGTATGTTGTTGTGGTTAGCATAGGCCAGTAGTATGCGAATGGCTTCAAGCCTAGCCACGGGAGCAAAGGTTTCATCGAAGTCAATTCCCTCTACTTGTGTTTAACCTTAAGCAACGATACGAGCTTTGTTTCTGATGACTTGGCCATGTTCATCTTATTTGTTGTGGTAGATCCATTTGGTTCCAATAATATTGTGCTTGCGTGGATCAGGACGTTTGATAAGCTCCCAGACATTGTTGAGCTCGAACTGATGAAGCTCTTCTTGCATAGCTTGAATCCATTCAGGTTCCATAAAAGCCTCATCTACTTTCTTAGGTTCGGATATGGAGACGAATGCAAAGTGCCTAGTGCCCACAGAAGTTTGCTAGTTGCGTAGCTCTTGATCGAGTGAGTGGACCAGGTGCATTAATGCTATCAATTATCTTCTCAATCTGAACTTCACTGTCCACACGAGGATGAATAGCGCCAAGACTTTGCTGTTGCTGGCTATTATCTTCATCTTTAGCATTGTCTTCAAGCTCAGCATTGTCTTCATGTTGAGTATTGGCAGGGATGACAATTTTCTCTTTAGTATGTTCCTCGTTGGGTATGATTTCTCTAGTGCCCATTAGCTTGATAGATTCACCGGGAGAAGCTTCATCTAGCACATTTGGTAGGTGCTCTCTTTGTGAGCCGTTAGTCTCATCGAACCACACATCTACAATTTCAACCACTTTATGGTGAAAGAGGTTGAAGACTCTGTAGGTGTGCGAATCCTTTCTATAACCAAGCCTAAAACCTTCATGTGCTTTCGGTGCAAATTTGGAAGTGTGATGTGGATCCTTGATCCAGCACCTAGCACCGAATACTTTGAAATAGCTTATGTTTGGCTTCTTACCAGTGAGTAGTTCATAGGATGTATTCTTGAAGAACTTGTGAAGATAAATTGTGTTGGTGATGTGGCATGCAATATTAATGGCTTCATGCCAGAACTTTTTTGCAGTCTTGCACTCTGATGAGGACATCAATACCATTGTTACACCCACAGCCCCTGCTGCTATACATACTGGACCAATTACTAGAGCTTGCGCACGCCAATTAAATTATCAGGTACTTTCGTTTCTTGGTAATGATTCTAATGTTCTTGAGAATATGATGCTGCCTAAATTGGATACATTTGTTTTGCTTACAATTGAAGGGCCTAGCTTGGACAAGAAAGATGAACCTTGGAGCAAGTTCAAGCATGGAGATGATGGTATGCGCAAGGGGATCAAGAACGGAGTTACAAGTGATGATTTCAGGACTTTGAAGCCACCATAAGAAGTGCATGAAGCCTTGGACGAAATATACCAGATGCCACTTCATAAATTTTGTCCATAGGCTATTCTAGGTGTTGCGTCACCTTATTATTGGGCCAGGCCCATGTATTTTCGAAATACTTAAGTATAGGCTGTTTTTAGAGTCCGTATGTGTGGGGAAACAAGAGTTAGGGTTGATTTCGGACCCCTCCTCCAAGGGACATGAAATTCCCCCTCTTCCTCCATATATATACAGCCCTTAGGGCGTTGTTTAGACTTTGGGTTTTGTTTAGATTAAAAGTTCGCCATAGCTGCAACTTCGCGTACTTCGTTTGTGTCCAACGACCAAACCAAGACGTCACAGAACCCCACCTTTGATCAATAAAGCTTTCCTCTTATATTCGCAATATCCAGATTGCAATCTTAGTTTCTTTCTTGTTCTTTGTTTGCCTGCAGGAAATAGACCTTCGTGATCAGGTTGATCCTGCTCTGGCGTGGTCAATAACCTCTCAGAGTTGGTTTAGCGATTGCTAAGGCGCGATGTCCTCGCACGTTCGTAGTCGGATTGTCAAAGTCGACTTCCTCCAAAACGATAGCCACCATCTCATCAAAAGACGGGACACCTTTGCCTCTATCAAGTGGTATCAGATTTCCAGGTTGCTCGGTGAGATTTTATAGTTTTTCATAGTTTAGATCGAGTCTGTTCTTCATACCTACAATCCACGAAAAAGCCAAAAAAATTAGGGTTAGGTCATCATATCCGAACCAATCTGAGCCTTTGCATAATTTTTTTAGGGTTTTGCATTGTTGAATTTGCGGTTGCATCGTCGTGTCTAGTTGCTGGTCTTAGCGTCTAGTTTCCTTTAGAGTTTCAAGTTCTGTTCACAAGTTGTCACGCCGCCGCCGCACCATCGTCATCGTTCCTACCACATACCACCACCACCAACATATTCCTTACCGCTGCCATATACATCCGCCTGTCCACCACCAATCCGAGTCCACATATACATTCGCCTGTCCACCGCCAATCCGAGTCCACATATACATCTGCCTATCCACCACCAATCCGAGTCCACATATACATCTGCCTGTCCACCACCACTCCGAGTTCTTTTCATATTAGGTTTGTTTTCGAGATCCATCTAGTTTTCGTTTTGTGTTTCCTTGCCTGAGTAGGTCTCGGAAAAAAAGAGTCTGGAGACCCCCGGGCAGTTTTTAGGCCAAAATTTTGGCGACCAAAAATATTTTTCCCTATCCTATTTTAGGCTTTTCCGAGTCTTTTGAGCCATGTGCCATCATAGTGATTTTTTGTCGCACCTTTTCGTCGTCGCTGCCCTGATTTCCGAAAAAAGTCAAAAAAAAATTCGTGCCCATCCCATCAGTTTGACGAGGGAAGAGTTTTGAGACACTCGCCATTATAGTGATTTTTCGCCAAAAAAAGAGGAGCGCAAACAAAAAAGGAGCGAAAAAAAAGTTCCAGAGTGTGCTTTTCCCTTGTTTACGTGCAGGGCCATGATTTTGCTAGTGTTCTAGGCTCGCGTCTCTAGCACGGTCTAGCCTAGGACCAGCACAGTACCATCGCTGAGCGTTTATTCAACTTTGCATCTCTGAATTGATTATTGCTGACCCTTTTTCCTACCATATTATAAGCCTTCCCAGCTCCACATACATCTACGTCGTGCGTTTGATTTTCCCTGGTAATTGCTCTATCCAAGCTTTGAGAGTTTTGACTACGACGGGTGCCGATCACCGCCTGCTGCTGGGTAAGAACTGGTAAGAATTTGAGATTTGCTTGAAGGATTTGTGACACCCACCACCACCTCTTGTTAGTAGTCTATAGGATCATATTCTTGTGTGTTTCTATTGCTGCTAACCATGGCAGGATCACAAGCCGACGAGACTAACTGGGAGAACATGATGAATAAGGAGTTGCATGATAAATTTCAGCAAATGATGAGTGGACAGGTGCAAGATGTGCTAAACAGATTTGAAGAGGCCATGGAGAAGATAGATGGCATGGAGAAGACGTTCGAAACAAAGCTTGATAACACGTTTAATGAATTGCTCGCGCGTCTTCCACCACCACCACCGGCTGCACCTAACGCACCTCTACAACAACAACAACAACGTTGCTTTCCAAATAAGTGGTATGAGCACAACGCGTTCGCATTGACCCAGGGCAAAATTCTGGTGCCGTTGTTGATGCTTCTGTCACTCCTGCTGCTACTGCAGAGGTGGAGGATCATTACGAGGATGAGGTTGATCAAAATCAGAACTACATGCAACCACCAGCACCACCACCACCAGGTCGTCCTCAGGTATATCATCGCAACGGTAGGGCTGCACCACCATATGAGGTACGAGATCATGACCATCTTCCTAAACTAAAAATTGAATATTCCACCATTTGAGGGTAGATATGTTCCTGATATATATCTTACTTGGGAGTTAGAAACTGAACAATGTTTTACATGTTTACAATATCCTGAGGAGAGACGTGTTCCTGCTGCTGTTTGTGCTTTCACTAGCTTCACATGTGTTTGGTGGTCTGAACATTGTAGATTATATCCTATTCCAACTACTTGGGCTGCTTTGAAAACTGCTATGCATACTCGTTGGGTTGCACCATATTATGAATGTTTATTACTTCAAAAATTGCAGCGTTTAAGACAAGGAAAAATTCTGTAGAAGAATATTACCAGGAATTACAAACTGGCATGATTAGATGTGGTATTGTTGAGGAGAATGAAGCTATGCTTGCATGTTTTATGGGTAGATTAAATAGAGAGATTCAGACTATTCTAGAGTATAAGGAGTATACTAATATCACTCGTTTATTCCATCTTGCTTGTAAAGCTGAACGTGAAGTGCAGGATCGACAGGCATTGGCGCGAACTAACTTTTCTGTAGGTCGATCTTCATCATGAACACCACATGCATCCTCTACTTCCACTACACCAGCATCTCCATTAGGTGCCACCTCCGGCCGTGATACAAGAAAGCAGGCACAACCACCACTATCTGCCAAGAGCACACCTGCCAGACATGCGCAGAGCTCTTCTTCTTCCATGGCATCAACAGGGCACACAAGTGATATTATTTGTCATCGTTGTAAGGGAAGAGGACATTTTGCGAGAGAATGCAAATCTCAGCGTGTGATGATTGCTACTGAGGATGGTGGGTATGAGTCTGCTAGTGACTATGATGAGGAGACTTTGGCTCTTATTACACATGAAGAACACGATGGAGATGATTCTGATCATGAGACGTAATACATGGCTGCCGAAGATGCTGACAGGTATGAATGTTTAGTTGCTCAAAGTGTTTTGAGTGTGCAGGTTACACAAGCTGAGCAAAACCAGAGGCATATTTTGTTCCATACAAAGGGAGTTGTGAAGGAACGTTCTGTTCGCGTCATCATAGATGGAGGGAGCTGCAATAACTTGGCTAGCATGGAGATGGTGGAGAAGCTATCTCTCACCACAAGACCACATCCACATCCTTACTACATCCAATGGTTCAACAACAATGGCAAGGTTAAGGTAACACGTACTGTTCGTGTGCATTTTAGTATCTCTATATATGCTGATTATGTGGATTGTGATGTGGTACCTATGCAAGCATGTTCCTTATTACTTGGTAGACCATGGAAATTTGATAAAAATTCTGTACACCATGGTAGAAACAATCAGTATACTCTTGTTCATAAGGATAAAAATATTACTTTGCTTCCTATGACTTCCGATTCCATTTTGAAAGATGATATTAATAGAGCTAATAAAGCAAAACAGGAGAAAAATAAGAGTGAAATTCAGATTGTGGCAAAAGAATTTGAGCAACAAATGAAGCCTAATAATAAACCATCTAGTGTTGCTTCTGAAATTAAATTGAAAAGTCCACGTTTACTTGCCACCAAATCTGATATTGAAGATCTAGATTTTAGCAAATCTGTTTGCTATGCTTTTGTGTGCAAAGAGGCATTATTTTCATTCGAGGACGTGCCTTCCTCTTTGCCTCCTGTTGTCACTAACATTTTGCAGGAGTTCGCTGACGTCTTTCGACAAGATGTGCCACCGGGATTACCACCTATTCGAGGAATTGAGCATCAAATTGACTTAATTCCCGGTGCATCATTACCCAACCGTGTACCATACCGTACCAAGCCAGAGGAGACGAAGGAGATTATGCGCCAAGTACAAGAACTGCTCGACAAAGGTTATATACGCGAATCCCTTAGTCCTTGTGCTGTTACTATCATTTTAGTGCCGAAAAAGGATGGTACGTCGCGTATGTGCGTTGATTGTAGAGGCATTAATAATATTACTATTCGTTATCTACATCCTATTCCTGGGCTAGATGATATGCTTGATGAATTGAGTGGCTCTACAATATTCTCCAAAGTTGATTTGCGTAGTGGATACCATCAAATTCGTATGAAATTGGGAGATGAATGGAAAATAGCATTTAAAACCAAGTTTGGATTATATGAGTGGTTAGTCATGCCTTTTGGGTTAACTAATGCACCTAGTACTTTCCTGAGGTTAATGAACGAAGTTTTACATGCTTGCATTGGATGATTTGTGGTAGTTTACTTTGATGACATATTGATTTATAGCAAATCTTTGGAGGAACATTTGGAACATTTACGTGTTGTTTTTATTGCTCTACGTGATGCACATTTGTTTGGTAACCTTGGAAAGTGCACCTTTTGCACCGACCGAGTATCTTTTCTTGGCTATGTTGTTACTCCACAGGGAATTGAAGTTGATAAAGCCAAGATTGAAGCTATTGAGAGTTGGCCGCAGCCCAAAACGGTCACACAAGTGAGGAGTTTCCTTGGCCTCGCTGGTTTCTATAGGCGTTTTGTGAGAGATTTCAGCACCATTGCTGCACCTCTCAACGAGCTTACAAAGAAGGATGTGCCTTTTGTTTGAACTATTCTACTTATGATAAAGAATTATATGCTCTTGTTCGGACCTTAGAAACATGGCAACATTATTTATGGCCCAAGGCATTTGTTATACATTCTGATCATAAATCTTTGAAACACATCAAAAGTCAAGCAAAACTGAATTGTAGACATGCTAAATGGGCTGAATTCATTGAGACTTTCCCTTATGTCATTAAACACAAGAAGGGTAAAGAAAATGTTATTGCTGATGCATTGTCTCGTCATTATACTATGCTTTCACAACTTGACTTTAAAATATTTGGTTTGGAGACCATCAAAGATCAATATGTGCATGAAGCTGAATTTAAAGATGTATTGCAGAATTGTAAGGAAGGGAGAACTTGGAACAAGTTCGTTCTAAATGATGGATTTGTGTTTTGTGCTAACAAGCTATGCATTCCATCTATCTCCATTCATCTTTTGTTGTTGCAGGAGGCGCATGGAGGAGGAATAATAGGACACTTTGGCGTCAAGAAGACGGAGGATATACTTGCTACACATTTATTTTGGCCAAAGATGAGACGGGATGTTGAGCGTTTTGTTGCTCACTGCACTACATGTCAAAAAGCTAAGTCACGACTCAATCCTCATGGTTTATATATGCCTTTGCCTGTACCTAGTGTTCCTTGGGAGGATATATCTATGGACTTTGTTTTAGGTTTACCTCAAACAAAGAAGGGGAGGGATAGCATATTGGTTGTCGTGGATAGGTTCTCGAAAATGGCACACTGTATACCATGTCATAAAAGCGATGATAATGTTAATGTTGCTGATTTGTTCTTTCGTGAAATCATTCACTTGCATGGTGGGTCAAATACTATTGTTTCAGATCGTGATACTAAATTTCTTAGCCACTTTTGGAGATGTTTATGGGCTAAGTTGGGGACTAAACTGCTTTTTAGTACTACTTGTCACCCCCAGACTGATGGACAAACTGAAGTAGTCAATAGAACATTGTCTACTATGCTTAGGGATGTTTTGAAGAATAATAAGAAAATGTGGGAAGAATGCTTGCCTCATATTGAATTTTCTTATAATCGTTCATTGCATTCTACTACTAAGATGTGCCCTTTTGAAATTGTGTATGGTTTCCTACCTGTGCACCTATTGATTTGTTGCCTCTTATATCTTCAGAGAAGGTTAATTTTGATGCTAAAGAACATGCTGAATTGATTTTAAAAATGCATGAGTTAACTAAGGAAAACATTGAGCGTATGAATGCTAAATATAAACATGCTGGAGATAAGGGTAGAAAACATGTTGTGTTTGCACCTAGAGATCTTGTTTGGTTACATTTGCATAAGGATATATTTCCTAATTTGCGCAAATCAAAGCTAATGCCACGTGCTGATGGTCCTTTTAAGGTGTTAGGGAAAATAAATGATAATGCATATAAACTTGAGCTGCCTGCAGATTTTGGGGTTAGTCCCACATTTAACATTGCAGATTTGAAGCCTTATTTGGGTGAGGAAGATGAGCTTCCGTCGAGGACGACTTCGTTTCAAGAAGGGGAGGATGATGAGGACATCAATACCATTGTTACACCCATAGCCCCTGCTGCTATACATACTGGACCAATTACTAGAGCTCGCGCACGCCAATTAAATTATCAGGTACTTTCGTTTCTTGGTAATGATTCTAATGTTCATGAGAATATGATGCTGCCTAAATTGGATACATTTGTTTTGCTTACAAATGAAGGGCCTGGCATGGATAAGAGGGATGAACATTGGAGCAAGACCAAGCATGGAGATGATGGCATGCGCAAGGGGATCAAGAACGGAGTTACAAGTGATGATTTCAGGACTTTGAAGCCACCATAAGGAGTGCATGAAGCCTTGGACGAAATATACAAGATGCCACTTCATAAATTTCGTCCAGAGGCTATTATAGGTGTTGCGTCACCTTATTATTGGGCCAGGCCCATGTATTTTCGAAATACTTAAGTATAGGCTGTTTTTAGAGTCCGTATGTGTGGGGAAACAAGAGTTAGGGTTGATTTCGGACCCCTCCTCCAAGGTCCACAAAATTCCCCCCTCTTCCTCCGTATATACAGCCCTTAGGGCGTCGTTTAGACTTTGGGTTTTGTTTAGATTAAAAGTTCGCCATAGCTGCAACTTCGCGTACTTCATTTGTGTCCAACGACCAGACCAAGACGTCACAGAACCCCACCTTTGATCAATAAAGCTTTCCTCTTATATTTGCAATATCCATATTGCAATCTTAGTTTCTTGCTTGTTCTTCGTTTGCCTGCAGGAAATAGACTTTCGTGGTCAGGTTGATCATGCTCCGGCGTGGTCAATAACCTCGTGGAGTTGGTTTAGCGATTGCTAAGGCGCGACGTCCTCGCATGTTCGTAGTCGGATCGTCAAAGTCGACTTCCTCCAAAACGATAGCCACCATCTCATCGAAAGACGGGACACCTTTGCCTCTATCACACTCGTCAAGCATCGTGCGAGCCATCTAAATAGGAGTTCTGTTCTTACGCTCCACGATGCCATTCTGCTGAGGTGTGTATGGAGCTGACAGCTCATGAGTGATGCCCAAAGTATCAAGATAAGTGTCATGGCCAATGTTCTTGAATTCTGTGCCATTGTCACTCCTTCTTGATCTTGATGCCATACTTGGTCATGGCATGATTTGCGAAGCGTCTGAAGACATCTTGCACTCCAGTCTTATAGAGAATTATGTGCACCCAGGTGTATCTTGAATAATCATCAACAATAACGAAGCCATAAAGATATGCAGTGGTAGTAAGGGTAGAGTAGTGAGTAGGGCAAAATAAGTCCATGTGTAGTAGCTCGAAGGGACGTGAAGTCGTCATGATTGTCTTCGAGGGATGTTTTGCCCTAGTCATCTGTAACGCCCCGAGACCGACGCTCCAGATGCCTTCCCAGTTTCCTTCCATGTTTTGCGTGTTAGCCGTGTCTTTTATTTGTTTGTTGCATTTCATCATGTCATCATTTGCATTGCATCCTCATGTTTTCAAAACTTGCATCCGTCCGGGTCTCCCAGTTCTTTCCGTTGCCCGTTCTGAGCCCAGACACACTTGCACGCGCCCGCGGCACCTCCGAAATATTATTTTATAAGTGGCGTAAAAATGTTCTCGGAATGGGATGAAAGTTGGCGTGCGCTGTTGTTGTGTTGTAGGTACAACGTCTTCCAAGTTTCATCACATTCGGAGCCCGTTTGATGCCTCAATGGATAACTATAGCGGCACCGATGCCGGTCTAACGTCGGACGTTTTCGGTCTCCGAAAACTGTTGCCAGGCTTTCCCTCTCTTTCCTCCCTAGACCATCTACACAGTCCACTACCAACCGCTAGGCCACCAAACCCCTCCTTGCACAGTGCATCGACCCCTCACGCACGTCCGAAAACTTCCCCGAACCCGACCCACTCAGTCGTCACCGATGGGTCCAGATCATCCCCAAACATCTATGAAACATCTCCGTTTTCTTAATTGGACTCCCCTAGCCTATTCTTTCTCGACCGTCCGATTTTGATCGGGTGATCCAAATTTCCCTCTTTTCTTTATTTATAATCCAACCTCATACCTAATCTAGACTAACCCTAAAACCTAGGAGGTTTGTCCCATCCCTTCGCCGCCGCCACTTGTCCTCGGGATCCTCCCAGATCTCATCGTCCAACAACGCACAACCAAGGCTCCACCTTCTCGATCCCCATCCAGCCTCCACCAGTCCATCCCCGCCTTGTTCTAGCAGCCTGGGCGCTCGAGCGAGGGCTCCCGCAACCTCGCACCTCGTCCCGATCCAGGAGGAGACGAGCCCCTTCCGTGTGCGCCTCCACTCGACCCCGTCGCCCTCTGCCTTCATCTTGCACCGCCAGCAGCAGCAGCGCCCCGAGCTCCAGTTCACCTTGCTGCCGCAAGGAACCGGCGTCTCGCAGCCGGATCCGTCAAGTCCCCTACCCGCTTGACCCCCGAGGTGCCATGGACGACCTCCCCGCCGCTGCGTCGTGCTACCTCTCGCGAACCTGCAACCTGTCCTCGTCGTCACCTCGACCGCCCCTCTCCTCCTCGAGCTCCTCATCAACAACGAGAGCCACCAGCAGGACCCCGCAGGCTGCGCCCTCCGGCGACCCCGCTGCCGGCGACCACGACCAGGACCGGCCTTGTCCCGCTATCTCCTCCCCTGTCTCTCCCTTCCTCCCGTGCTTCTCTCTCACATCTCTCTCTCTCTCACATAGGAAACCACCTTGGCCGCCGCCCGTTCGTCGCCCCTCGCCGGATCCGCGACACCTACCTCGACCTGCTCCCTTCCCGGCCAAATCCGCCGCCCTGGAGACCCGCATCTCCAGCCGCCGTCCCCTGCCTCGCCATTGCCTCTGCTCGTCTAGGGAGACGAACACCAGCACTCGCTCGTGGTCGTGTTGACCACGACTTCTGCATGCGTGGGCTGTGACCCTCCCAAGGCCCAACCGCCTGCCTTGTCCAGCCCAGCACCGACGGGCCAGTGGCCCATGGTAAGGCCACCCACATCGCCTTTTTTTCACTGCTGAGTCAGCCTAGTGCAGCTAGATTCGGCCCGAGTAACGTTTTTTTTCTGCAGAACATTTTGCTAATCCAGAGACTGTCAGTTTTACAGAAAAGCCCCTCTAGATCATGCATTTAATAACTCCACAACCGTGCATCATATGTAAATAAATTATATATGTAAAATGTTTAGAATTTTGTGTAGATTCATATTATCCAACACTCATCCATGTTTAAAATGATGTTTGTTTATAATTTTCATATTGCCATGTTAAATGATTTAATTCATAACTAAATAATCGTAGCTCCATTTTAAATAAACTTTATATGTTAATGGGGTGGAAAAATGCCTAGTTTAACACGGTGCACTCATCTTGCATGTTTAACAACTCTAAAATATGGTTTAGGGCAGACCAATACCAAATTCAAAATATGCACATGGGGATTTTCCGGACTTGTTGTTTGTTGTTCCGGCCTCATTTAAACTTGCCTAGATAGGTAGTTTTCATAAGCTTCACCCCTTGCCATGTTTAATAACATTTAATATTGTTGGGTACATAAATGGGAGTGAACTAAATAATGAATGTGGTGTTTCATCAATATGCAACTCGTTGCATATTGAGCTCCACTTAATTTGTAGTATTGTTTGTTGCACTTTGCCATGCCATGACTCTTTAACCGGACATGCATCATACTTGTTTATGCATCTTGACATGATTATCCTTGTTGGTTTACCATGTTATTTGCTCCTTTCCGGTGTTGCTTCTTCTTGTTAGTTCTGGTAACGTCGCGTTTGTGAGGATCCGTTCGACTACGTCCATTTGTCTTCTTCATGCACTCGTTCTTCTTCCTTGCTGGATCTCAGGCAAGATGACCATTACCCTCGATATCACTTCTATCTTTGCTTGCTAGTTGTTCGCTCCATCGCTGTGTCGCACTACCTACCACTTGTTTATCATGCCTCCCATATTGCCATGTCAAGCCTCTAACCCACCTTCCTAGCAAATCGTTGTTTGGCTATGTTACCGCTTTGCTCGGCCCCTCTTATAGCATTGTTAGTTGCAGGTGAAGTTGAAGTTTGTTCCATGTTGGAACATGGATATGTTGGGATATCACAATATTTCTTATCTTAGTTAATGCATTATATACTTGGTAAAGGGTGGAAGGCTCGGCCTTATGCCTGGTGTTTTGTTCCACTCTTGCCACCCTACTTTCTGTCATACCGGTGTTATGTTCCTTGATTTTGTGTTCCTAACGTGGTTGGGGTTATGGGACCCCCTTGACAGTTTGCTTTGAATAAAACTCCTCCAGCAAGGCCCAACCTTGGTTTTACATTTACCTAACAACCTAAGCCTTTTCCCTTGGGTTCTGCGGACCAAAGGTCATCTTTATTTTAAACACCCTCAGGCCAGTGCTCCCCTGAGTGTTGGTCCAACCTGGGCGACGTCCAGCGCCCCCTGGGCAACCAGGGTTTATGCCAACCCGACATCTGGCCCATCCGGTGTGCCCTGAGAACGAGATATGTGCAGCTCCTATCGGGATTTGTCGGCACATTCGGGCGGTCTTGCTGGTCTTGTACCATTGTCCAAATGTCTTGTAATCGGGATTCCGAGACTGATCGGGTCTTTCCGGGAGAAGGAATATCCTTTCGTTGATCGTGAGAGCTTGTGATGGGCTAAGTTGGCACACCCCTGCAGTGTATAAACTTTCGAGAGCCATGCCCGCGGTTATGTGGCAGATGGGAATTTGTTTATATCCGGTTGTAGAGAACTTGACACTTGACTTAATTAAAATGCATCAACCGCGTGTGTAGCTGTGATGGTCTCTTTTCAGCGGAGTCCGGGCAGTGAACACGGTTTGGGTTATGTTTGAATGTAAGTAGTTTCAGGATCATTTCTTGATCACTTCTAGCTTCACGACCGTTGCGTAGCTTCTCATCTTACTCTTATTTGCGTATGTTAGCCACCATATTTGCTTAGCGCTTGCTGCAACTCCACCTCATTACCACCTCCTACCCATAAGCTTAAATAGTCTTGATCTTGCGGGTGTGAGATTGCTGAGTCCTCGTGACTCACGGATACTTCCAAACAGTTGCAGGTGCCGATGATACCAGTGCAGGTGACGCAACGGAGCTCAAGTGGGAGCTCGATGAAGATCTTGGTTGTTGTTATGTTTCGTTTCCCGATGATCAGTAGTGGAGCCCAGTTGGGACGATCGGGGATCTAGCATTTGGGGTTGTCTTCCTTTATTTTGGTTCCGTAGTCGGACCTTGATTATACTCTGGATGATGTATGTTTAACTTGTTATTTGGGTGAAGTGGTGATTGTAAGCCAACTCTTTATCCCTTTCTTATTCAGTACATGGGATTGTGTTAAGATTACCCCTCTTGCGACAAAACCACCATGCGATTATGCCTCTAAGTCATGCCTCGACACGTGGGAGATATAGCTGCATCATGGGCGTTACATCATCTTCTCGGTTTCACAAGCACCACATAGATTATCCTTCTTGAACTTGATGCCCTCGATGCCAATAATATGCTTCTTCTCGACGAGAGTGTGCAAGTTCCTCATACCCGCATGTCCTAGCCTTTGATGCCAAAGACAACACTTTGAAGCTTTTGCTAGAAGACATACAACGAGCTATGGTCTTGCGGAGAAATCTACCATATACAGATCACCTCTTTCATAACCTTTGAAGACTAAAGATTTGTCAGAAGCCATAATAACAAGGCAACAATATTTTCCAAACATCACGATCATGTCAAGATCACAACGCACTGAGGCAGACATTAAGTTGTATCCAAGGGATTCAACAAGCATCACTTTATCCATGTGTTGATCCTTTGAGATGCAACTCTACCTAGGCCCAATACCTTGCTTTTACCAGTGTCAACAAATGTGATGTGGCTTTTAGTAGACGGTCGTAGGGTCAAATCCATGAGAAGACTTCGATCACCACTCATGTGGTTAGTGCATCCACTTTCCATAATCCACTCAGTAGTTCGAAGACGTACCTTACACTGCAGTTAGCGGGATAGGCTTCACCAAGAGTATTGTGAAGCATAAACATGTGACGAACAAGCATACTATCAAAGTTAAGATTCTTGGATGGTAAGATAGGATGCTCATCAAGAAACCCAGGGACGAAATAAATGGTAAGACCATTTTGGCATCTAATCTTGCATCCCACAAGATGTTTTAGGTCCCCGGCATTGTCTTCAGATGTCAATGATTTCTGGCGGGAGACCTTTCCCTGCAAGAGAAGTTAATTCTTCTTAACCACCCACATCTTAAGGGGTGGCTTAGAAGCAATAAGTATAAGTGCAACATCTGAGAACTTTGGCTTTGGAGCCCTAGCAAATAGTTTTGCACGAGGTGAATAGTACTCAAAAGAATATGCAGAAAAGTTCTTTGATCTGTGAACATAGTGGTTAGATGAAACACACTCATATTCATGAGTCTGATGATAATCCCTGCAAAACATTGACGTTAGGGTGACCTTGTGAGGTCATTTGTCTGTATGAAGCCTTTGGTCTGGGGTTTGTCTTCTTCCCTGGTGGTGTCATGATGACATTCAAGGGAAGCTTCTCAAGACAACCTTTAGGAACCCAGATCTTCTTCATAGGCGGCTCCTTCTTGCAATTAGTACCAATAAACCTGGCAAACACTTCACCATTCTGATTCTTGAACAGTTTATAGTTTGGGTCAAATGACTCATCAATGATAATAGGGTTAGCACAGGTGAAGCCAGATAAGGTAGATGGATCCACTGAAGAGCCCTTTGCAGCAACCCATGTGGTTTTGGGGTACAACTCAGGCTTCCAGTAAGAACCATCAACATTCATTTTCCTCTCAAAACCAACACCCTCTTTCCTAGGGTTTCAGTTCAGAATCTGTTTCTTGAGGACATCACATAGTGTCTGATGCCCTTGGAGGCTTTTGTACATGCCTATTTCAAGTAATGTCTTCAACCTGGCATTCTCGTCAGCAATAGCAGTGGTATCCTTAGAAGAGGGGTTAGTTACCACATCAACAGTTGAAGATATTGCAACTTCAGAAGCAGTAGAACATTCAACAACAGAGAAAGCATTATCACGCTCAAGACATTTTAAACAAGGTGGCACAAAATCTTCCTAACCAGAACTGATCTGTTGAGCGAGTAGTGAATCATTCTCCTTTTGAAGATCTTCATGAGACACTCTCAATTTCTCTAGATCTTGCTTCCTTTGAAGAAAATCGTAGGAAAGCTTCTCATGCATGAGTAGCCGAGAGGGTTTCATGACGACTTTCAAGTTCTTGGTAATTAACGCGAAGATTTTTGATGTCTTCGATTAAGGACTAAGTTCGATTCATTTCCTCGTCCAACAGGTCATTGCTTTTGTCTAGAACTTTTTGAATGTGTTCCATAGCAGTTTGTTGTTCAGTTGCAATTTTAGCAAGAGTCTTATAGCTGGGTTTGGATTCACATTAAGAGTCATCTTCACTAGAGGTCTAAAAGTAAGCATCGCATGAGTTTACCTTGGCACCTTGTGCCATGAAGCAGTAGGTCGGAGCAGAGTCGTCCTCATCATTGGCATCAGCGTCGGCGACATGACCATTGTCTTCAATGTTGAAGATGGACTTGGTGACGAATATCGAAGCTAGAGCCAGGCTTGCCATGCCTGAATCAGACTCGTCCTCAGACTCCACCTCCACCTCCTCAGAAGCAGACTCCTCCTATGAATCCATCTTGATGCGGAGCATCCTACGATCATCCCTATGCACACTCGAGCATACGCCATTGGACACAAGGTGAACTCGCTCCTTTCCGAATCTTCCCTTTTCGTACGTAAGACATGGATGCTACTTCAAGCGCGAACCTTGTGCATACTCAGGTACACCTGAGGAGACCAAGGAGAGCCCAAGGACCGAGGCCAAGTGTGTGCGGGAGCGAAGGAAGGAGAAGGAAGAAGAGCCAGCTACTACAGGCCCTGGATATCCGGCCCCAGCCTGGACATCCGGACCAGCCCGGACATTCGGCTCTACCCCCGGTAATCCGGCCCCTTCCTATCCAGAGAGCTCCGGAAGCGACCCGACAGCCCGGACACCCGGACCAGCCCAGACATTCGGCCCTACCCCCGGAAATTCGGCCCCTTCCTATCCAGAGAGCTCCGGAAGCGACCCCGATAGCCCGGACATCCGGCCCCATGCCCCAGAAATCCGGCTCCTCCCGAAGCCTCGGACATCCGGCCCCTCCGCCCGGAAATCCGGAGCACGCTAACCAGAGAGCAGAAGAATCGGGCAACCCCAGCCCGGACATCCAGCCAGAGGCCCGGACATCTGGCTCTTCGTGGGCCGCCGGACATCCGGCGCCTGCCTGTGCGCAGATATCAGGCCAAGGGCCCATGTATCCCCCCTCTCACTTACCCCTTTGTGGGCTAGCACTATATATACTTCCCCACCTCCTCCTAGTTAGGGTTAGCAAAGGTTTAGCTCATGTTTGTGTGAGAGCTTTGCTCATCCACTTGGTTACCTTCTCCATGGAGATTCGAGCCTCCACCGGAGAAGATCCCCCAAGCGGATTCAAGACCCCTTTTAGGGAAGAACTCAAGACCTCCTCACGGAGAAGACCGGCTACCCTTGTATCGTCCTTAGTTGTCCGTGGATCGTGTATCTTTCCTTATGTACTCGAGGATCTAGCACATGTGTGACTTATTCGTGTTGGTTTAGTGTTTCCTCTTGTGTTTCCCCTTGTGTTTTCTCTCTTTTCCCTCTCGTGTTCCTCGTGTTCTTCACGGGGTCCGCTCCTTTCATGAAAGATCAGCCACATAGTGTTCCACCCTACATCATCTTGGTATCATGAGCCACGTTGATCACGATTTCGGAGCCTCCCCGTTGTGTTTTCTAGCCTAATTTTGTTGTGTTCTTCCCCATTTTCGAAAATCCCCACCAAAAATAGCCCCAATTTTTTTTTGTGATTTGTTGGTTTGACAAAGTTTTGTTGATTTTGATCCATGGATTTGCTTGGTTTCGAGTGGATCTAGCATATCCCCAATTTTCCCCACTTTCCATCCACAAAATCCATCAAATTTTGCCCTTGGAATCATCAATTTCTGCCCCCAATTCGAAAATTTCCGCCCCAAACGAGATCTGGATTCGTCGGGCTGGACATCCGGGTCCCCGGCCGGACATCCGGCTCCTGGAGCACCAAATATGCTCAGTTCTGGACATCAGGTCCCGGATTTTCGGCCCCGAGCCCGGATGTCCAGCTCCTGACATTTCAGCAATCCCCGTTTCACCGTTTTGTCCATAACTAATTCATCTGGAGCCCGGTTTTTGCGTTCTTTAGCTCGTTGAACAGCTCTTGACATCCCCCTTCCAAGAAAATACTACCAAAACCATTCGACTCCATCAAATTTTTGGAACTTTGGCATCTTTGCCTAGGGCTTCCACCACATCCTCCGCTACTCCACCACCGACTTCCGCAACCTAACCAATTTTGTTCCCCATCATTAGTGGTTGCTTGAGGAGTGATTTGAGTCTCCTAAGGTGTTTAGGCTACTTAGGGACGGTTGCTTCTTCATCAACCACCACCACCACCATAACTTCCGCATAGGCTTGACCACCATACACTTCCACCACCCCAACTTAACCCAGTTTTGTTCGTGTTGTGAGTTGTGTCTCCTAAGGTGTTTCGGCTACTTAGGGATCGTGCTTTCAACTCCGACATAGTGTATAGTACACCACCTTACCCTCCACTTCCGCATTGCCTACTTGCAAAACCCATCATTGCATTTCCGCAATCCCATTGAGCTTCCGCAACCACCATCACATTCCGCTACCACCATTTGACATTTAAGATTTTGAGTTCGTGGTTTTTCTGTTTCCTAAGGTGTTTCGGCTACTTAGGGACGAGTCTCCATCATCTTGGTATCTCCATCAAGATCACCGCCACTCATCATCGACACGGATAGTAACCTCCATATCATCTTGTTATCGTGGTATCCCTCCATTGTACATTCCCTTGCCATTGCATTGATAACCCCTAGCCCATTTTGCGTTACTTGCCTATTGAGACTAGCCATTTGAGTATTGCCGGCAACGTTACTTGTGCACATTAGTGATCTACACCATACATTGCATACATACCATATCATATTGGTATCATATCATCCCTTGTGTCACAAGATTGTTCCCGTATATACCCAATTGCTATCTTGGTTTGTGCATTTCGCAAAGTGGCCATATATATCAAAAAGCTTTTAAGCAAAGAAAAAGAGTGAACAAAGAGCTTGTAAGCAAGTGCCATAGCATCATACCACATTGCTTATAAGATCATCTTGGATCATACCACCGGAACATCATATACATAGCATACTTGGGATATAAGTTGTTGCATTTTTGTCTCCTATAGGTTGTGCACAAGTGTCGTATCCGCCTATCGAGCAATCGTGCTAGCGTCTCTCTAGAGTTGTGCAACAAGAGCATTTTCCGTGGATTCCACATTTTGAGCTCATCCCTTGGTTGCACGACCCCATTTATCTATACGTATGTGTGTTTCCGTGTGCCACATATTGCTATTGGTCTACTTGTTACACTTGCGAATTTGTGAATCTCTTTCAACATTATTGACTCTTGCTAACATTTCGCATAAAATTTTTGTGCCACTATCCTCACCGAGCTCCACCATAAGCCTTATTTGTGTAGGTGTGAGAAACCGACAAGAATTGGTACCAATTGTGCTATTTCCTTGTCCACATTGGAGTGATCATTGATCCACTTTCAACTTCGGTCAAGGTACATTTGGTATTCGTTCTTCTCTTTCTACCACTCACATTTTTTATCTTGGAGTGATGGATAGGCAAGGCATTTCATCTCCGGTCTTCCACAACAACGACGGCGTGAACAACTACATCACCAAAGCATCAATCTTCGATCTACAACGACAAATGCAAGGCACACAATCAAGATTGCGAGAGCGCATCGAGAACCTCTCCATCGACATTCGCCACTCCTAAGCGAGGAAAAGGGACTACATCGACACAAGCTTTCTGCACAAAAGAAGGAGCAAGATGCAAGGATGGAGGAGATTCGAGCCTTGCTCAACTATACTTCCCCTTTGTCATCTTCAAGGCGGCGGCGAGCACATCGATCCTCTTCGGAGCGCCCAAGCGATACAATTGAAGTCATCCACGTCCACATCTCCATGGCGACCACCATCATGTTCGTGATCAACCTCGTCATGAAGGGCAAGTCACCTCCAAGCAACATGTGCACAACGGCGACGAACGATATCTACGACGAGCTCAAGTGCGACAACGCCAACATCATCATGACGATGCTCACCAAGCGCAAATGCACAAGTCCCAACAAGCCCTACTTCACGCCAAGTCCAAACTTCATGAGCACAAGAGAAGACCGCGAGACGAGCACCACCAAGACGGAGCTACGGCTACAACAACCACTTCGGCATCTTCGCCAAGTGCTATCAAGGCATCTTCGCCTTTGGACGTATGGCATCTTCGCCTACTTCCCGTGAGTTCGCCTACATCGACATCATCAAGTACAAGGCGACCACCTACGAGCAAGGGCGAGACTTCCATCTTCGAAATCCCCTCAAGGAAAATGGCCAAGCATGGGAAATTCCCTTCGGTCATAGAGACAAGCTACGAGGTGCCACATCATATGGGCCTCCAACAACAAGACGGTGACAAGAAAGTCGATCTAGGGCCATCCCCTTAGACCACGGCGACGAGCATGAACCTCTTCAACCACTTGAAGAAGGCTCCCATATTGGACTCATACTCCGAGTCAAGCTATGAGACCGCACATGAGACTTTTTCTTTGGTCTTAGAGGAGAGTGATGATGTGCCATCTTCGGCCTTCATCCACGGCTACAACCACGACATGATTGAGCATGGAGACATTTGCAGCAACATCTCTCCGACACCCACATATAAAGAGATGCCCCAATTCCCATGTGAGGAGAGCCACCCCACCATGAGTGATATGAGTGACTCCACCATTTGTGACATTGAGTGCATTTCCTATGAGAGGATGAGTGTGACCACCACTAGCCCCACACTTGAGAGCATCCAAGAGGGAGTGAGTGAGCCACCACACTTAGTGAGTGAAGTAGTTGACACGACACGTGAGGCCACTATGATTTCTAACAACTTAACCTCTACTCCGAGTGTGTTTTCTTTGGTGTTAGGTCCCCTACATGATGACACGCCTATCCTCGATGAGTCCATACCTCCAATGGAGACAATGATGGCCATGGTGGACGATGATGCACCCCCACATGGTTCCATCAAGATGAAGATGACCACGACTTGGTCTTCGACACCTCACCTACAACACATGAGCGATGCTCCAAAGGTAAAATAGGTGACGGTGCTTTTCTTGTCCCACTAGTGGACTATCTCACCAATGATTGCTTGCATGATGTTGATCCACCTATTCCCATGCTTCATGCTAGTGCGACTTATTCATGCCATGACTTACCTATTTATGATGAATATGATGATGAGCATGTTGATTTGCCTAGTTAAGATGCTATGCTCCATAGGATATCATGTCAAAATTCTATTGGTCACATCATGTTTGACAATCCATTGAACTTGTCATATGCTATGAGTGAGATCTCCCATATCGCATCATTTCAATCTCAACATAGTTACTATGCATGCCCCATTAAAATAAATCCCATTTTCACATATGGCATAGATGACGAGATGATGGCCATTGGCTTTTGTTTTTCATGTGATGATATTACTATGCTTCCTTTACATGATTTGCGCAATTCATCTACTATGCCATGCCATGATCACATTGTTCCAAATATGCATTGTTTTGGATGTTGTCAATATTCTCCATGTGATGTTTCCATTAATGCTCATGAGGAGACCCCCATAGTTTCCTCATACATATTCGGAGATTTTGATGCATTCCATACTTTGCATGATTCTCATAATTGCTTGCACCGTATGCATTCCATGAATAACAATGCTCTACATATTTCTCGTGATGCATTACACAATTTGAGTCTCCATTATGCTATACATAACAACAAACCTATCATGATGGATGACATGTTTCTATATCACACATCTCATTTATTTGAGCATTGGCTATTTTGTGCTAACCAACACTTGCATGTGCGCATCATGATGGATGATGTGTACATATACCACGCACACACAATTTTCCCTTTGTCTTTGTTTTGTGTAGGTACTCACATATACTCGTCAACCTCTCAATCCCAAGAGTTGACGAAATGAGCTCTTGACAGCAAAGATGACTTGGGATCCCGTGAACTATCCTTCCCATCGCTCTCTTCGCGCAATGACTACGCGCATCTCTCTCACTTGGCTCTCACACGGCTATGGGCTATATACCGCTCTCTTGCTCATTTTACCGTGTTCACTTTGCATGTTATGCTTGCTTCTATGCCTTTTCCATGCAATTGTGACCCTTGCTTGCATCTACCCATGATTCACCATTGTGCTATTCCTATGTGTATTTGCATGCTTGGTGGAGATCCTTGTTGCCATTGCCATGTTTATCATGTGCCTCATGCTATTGATGCTATTTTGCTCATATCCTCCTTTCATGCTTGTGCTATGTCATGTGAATTATTCATGCACACTATTTGCACCCATGACATGCTTGCCATGATTCCTTCTAGTATGTTGCATCTTCGCACTACTAGCTTGCTTGAATTGATCACCATGATTGCTTGCTTTGTCGCATCACCCATGTTCAACTCTTACTCGCTTTCTTGGGTTGATGACATATATGCTCATGCCTCTCACATGATACATCTTGTTCATTGTCGCTTGCCTCCAATTATGCTTATTGATCTTGGAGACTTGGACACCTTACTTGTGATGCATGCTTTTTTGATTGAGCCTATTAAATTTGGTTGTTCTCGCATTATATGCCTTCATACTATAAAATGCTCCCTTGTCCTTTCTTATGATGAGCATGATGCATACACTTGTTGGGTATTTTACCACACGAATGATAGGTTTTGCATCTCCGCTGACCTCATTTGTTTTTCCGAGTGTTTGTCATGTTCTTTCATTTTGAAGGATTCACAAGGCGATACCGTCATGAGACAATTTGGTCATGTGAAGGCATACATGATGTGCAACACCAACATTTGCGAGAATCTCCTAAAGGTGAACTCCTTCCTTTTGAGCCATCCTCAATTACGCATATTGGATGGGTCCCTCTTTCATTGTTGTCTCCTTCTTGTTGTCTACATGATACATCTCGTGAACGGAGGAGCGACATGGGAGATCGGCTCTATGGACCTTCAAATTGAGGAGCGCTCGGACTTATTGGAAGCACCTTCGAACCTCCACTCATGCCACGACATCGAGCATTGGTACACCAACACCTCCATATTTGTTGATTGTGCTCACACATGTCATTCTCATTGGACATCTCACACTCATGACAAATTTGTATCTTATGCATGGATTGACTCATATTATGATTGCCTTGTTGCATCTTGTATTCCCATGTCATCCATGATATATGAGCTTGTGCATTTCCTTAGCAAATTTGTTGTGATCTTTCTTGATGGCATATATATACATCATGATCATATTGCCCATCATCAATTGCATGATCACATACTCATATTGAGCATCCATTGCCATATTCATGCTATTGATAAACCGTCTCTCTATGACATCATTTAGCACCATGGTTGCATTGATCACTTTCACAATACATCTGTGTGCACAATGAATGTTTTTGATCCCATGAATGCTTTGCATACCATTCCATATCTTTTGGATAAGCTTCATGCACCTTGTCATGCTTAATCTTGTCGCACAGACTCATTCTTACATGATGGACGCTTTGTGTGCACTAACCATTGTATTTCCGAGTGTCGTTTGTGTTTGCTCTTTTTGCATGTGTATCACTCCGGAGACACCTTGGAGTACTTGGATTTCGCCATGTCTTCCACTTTGTCCAACTACAAATCCGTCCACGACAACCATTTCCACGGTGATGAGGTTTTCGGTCCGATGTCGGATCTTTCCCAAGGGAGGGGAGATGATGCGGAGCATCCTACGATCATCCCCATGTACACTCGAGCATACGCCATTGGACACAAGGTGAACTCGCCCCTTTCTAAATCTTCCCTTTCCGTATGTAAGACATGGATGCTACTTCAAGCGCGGACCTTGTGCATACTCAGGTACACCCGAGGAGACCAAGGAGATCCCAAGGACCAAGGCTAAGTGTGCGCGGGAGCGCAGGAAGGAGAAGGAAGAAGAGCCAGCTGCTACAGGCCCCGGACATCTGGCCCCAGCCCGAACATCCGGACCAGCCCGGACATCTGGCCCTACCCTCGGAAATCCGGCCCCTTCCTACCCAGAGAGCTCCGGAAGCGACCCCGACAACCCGGACATCCGACCCCATGCCCCGGACATCCGGCTCCTCTCGAAGCCCCGGACATCCGGCCTCTCCGCCCGGAAATCCGGAGAACGCTAACCAGAGAGCAGAAGAATCGAGCAACCCTAGCCCGGACATCCGGCTCTTCGTGAGCCGCCGGACCTCCGACCCCCAGCCCGGACATCCGGCACCTGCTTGTGCGCAGAGATCGGGCCAAGGGCCCATGTATCCCCCCTCTCACTTACCCCTTCGTGGGCTAGCACTATATATAATTCCCCACCTCCTCCTAGTTAGGGTTAGCAAAGGTTTAGCTCATGTTTGTGTGAGAGCTTTGCTCATCCACTTAGTTACCTTCTCCACGGAGATTCGAGCCTCCACCGAAGAAGATCCCCCAAGCGGATTCAAGACCCCTTTTTGGGAAGAACTCAAGACCTCCTCACGGAGAAGACCGGCTACCCTTGTATTGTCCTTAGTTGTCCGTGGATCGTGTATCTTTCCTTATGTACTCGATGATCTAGCACATGTGTGACTTATTCCTGTTGGTTTAGTGTTTCCTCTTGTGTTTCCCCTTGTGTTTTCCCTATTTTCCCTCTCGCGTTCCTCGTGTTCTTCGCGGGATCCGCTCCTTTCGTGAAAGATCGGCCACATAGGGTTCCACCCTACATCACATCTCCTTGCCAATGAATGCACGAGCCTTGCCAGATGAGCTTTTCTTGTGAGATGAAGACTTTGGTGAAGACTTTGAAGAAGACTTTGAGGATTTCTTCTTCCTCTTATTCTTGTCGTTAGAATCATATTCCTTGCTCTTCTTATTCTTCTTAGATTCCTTGTCCCATTGAGGACAGTCAGAGATGTAGTAGCCTGGCTTCTTGCATTTGTTGCATGTTCTTTTCTTGTAGTCACGAGAGGATGCCTCATCGTTTCTTGAGATGGATCTTGAATGCTGGGGAACATAGTAATTTCAAAAAATTTCCTACGCACATGCAAGATCTATCATGGTGATGCATAGCAATGAGAGGGAAGAGTGTTGTCCACGTACCCTCGTAGACCATAAGCAGAAGCGTTATGACAATGTGGTTGATGTAGTCGTACGTCTTCTCGATCTGACCGATCCTAGTACCGAAAGTACGACACCTCCGCGATATGCACACGTTCGACTCGATGACGTCCCATGAACTCTCGATCCAGCTGAGTGTCGAGGGAGAGCTTCATCAGCACGACGGCATGATGATGGTGATGATGAAGCTATTGGCGCAGGGCTTCGCCTAAGCACTACGACAATATGACCGAGGTGGATTATGGTGGAGGGGGGCACCGCACACGACTAAGAGATCAATGATCAACTTGTGTGTTCTAGGGTGCCCCTGCCCCGTATATAAAGGATAAAGGGGGAGGCCGGCCTGCCCCTGGGGCGCGCCAAGGAGGGGAGGAGTCGTCCTCCTAGTAGGAGTAGGACTCCCCCTTTCCTAGTCCAACTAGGAGGAGGAAGGGGGAAGGAAGAGAGGGAGAGAGGGAGGGAAAGAGGGGGTACCGCCCCCTGCTTGTCCAATTCGGACTCCTCAAGGGGGGTGCGCGGCCAGGCCTAAAGCCCCTTCCTCTCTCTCACAAGGCCCATGTTGGCCCATTAGTTCCCCCGGGGGTTCCAATAACCCCCCAGCACTCCGATAATTATCCGGTGACCCCCAGAACTCATCCGGTGTCCGAATATAGTCATCCAATATATCAATCTTTATGTCTTGACCATTTCGAGACTCCTCGTCATGTCCGTGATCACATCTGGGACTCTGAACTATCTTTGGTACATCAAAACACATAAACTCATAATGCCGATCGTCACCGAACGTTAAGCATGCGGACCGTACGGGTTCGAGAACTATGTAGACATGTCCGAGACACGTCTCTGTTCAATAACCAATAGCGGAACCTAGATGTTCATATTGGCTCCCACATATTCTACAAAGATCTTTATCGGTCAAACCGCATAATGATATACGTTGTTCCCTTTGTCATCGGTATGTTACTTGCCCGAGATTCGATCATCGGTATCTCAATACCTAGTTCAATCTCGTTACCGGCAAGTCTCTTTACTCGTTCCATAATGCATCATCCCGCAACTAACTCATTAGTCACATTGCTTGCGAGGCTTATAGTGATGTGCAATACTGAGAGGGCCTAGAGTTACCTCTCCGATACACAGAGTGACAAATCCTAATCTCGATCTATGCCAACTCAACAAACACCATCGGAGACACCTGTAGAGCATCTTTATAGTCACCCAGTTATGTTGTGACGTTTGATAGCACACTAAGTGTTCCTCCGGTATTCGGGAGTTTCATGATCTCATAGTCATAGGGACATGTATAAGTTATGGAGAAAGCAATAGCAACAAACTAAACGATCATCGTGCTAAGCTAACGGATGGGTCAAGTCAATCACATCATTCTCCTATGTCTGATCCCGTTAATCAAATGACAACTCATGTCTATGGTCAGGAAACATAACCATCATTGATTCAGCGAGCTAGTCAAGTAGAGGCATACTAGTGACACTCTGCTTGTCTATGTATTCACACATGTACTAAGTTTCCGGTTAATACAATTCTTAGCATGAATAACAAACATTTATCATGATATAAGGAAATATAAATAACAACTTTATTATTGCCTCTAGGGCATATTTCCTTCATTGAAGACTTTCCGAAGGGATTCTTCTTGGAGAACTTTTGGAACTTCTTGACAAACATCGCTAGCTCTTTGCCAATGTCTTTAGGATCTTCAGAACTATAGTCAGATTGCTCTTCAGATGAGGAACCAGCCTTTGCCTTCAAAGCATGTGATCGGCCATTGTTGGGGCCATAGATATCTCTCTTCTCAGATAGCTCGAACTCATGTGTGTTGAGCCTCTCAAGTATATCAGACGGATCGAGATCTCTGAAGTCAGGACGTTCTTGTATCATCAGGGCCAAGGTATCAAATGAGCTGTCAAGTGATCTCAGAAGCTTTTCACGATCTCATGCTTGGTGATCTTAGTGGCGCCAAGAGCGCGAAGCTCATTTGTGATATCAGTGAGGGGTTCAAACGTGAGTTGGACATTCTCATTGTCGTTTCTCTTGAAGCGATTGAAGAGATTGCGAAGAACATAAATCCTTGAGTCTCTCTGAGTTGAGACGCCTTCGTTGATCTTGGACAACTAGTCCTAGACTAGCTTCAAAGTTTCCAGTGCACTCACACGGCCATACTATCCTTTGGTCAGCTGACCAAAGGTGATGTTCTTGGCGGTTGAGTCCAGTTGCGCGAACCTCTTGACATCAGCAGCTGTGACGCCTTTGCCGACTTTGGGAACGCCAGTCTTGACAACATACCAGAGGTCTATGTCAATGGCTTCAAGATGCATGCACATCTTATTCTTCCAGTAGGGGTAATCAGTGCCATCGAAGATGGGGCACGCAACAGAGACCTTGATTATCCCTACAGTCGACATAGCTAAAACTCCAGGTGGTTAAACCGAATCACACATAACAAGGGAGCACCTTGCTCTAGTACCAATTGAAGGTGCTAGTTATCGACTAGAGGGGGGTGAATAGGCGATTTTTATGGAAGTCTTCAAAACACGAGGTCTTTGAAGACAGGCAATCAAATGGAACCTATATGATATGCAGCAGAAGATAAACTACTCTAGACAGACCATAGTCAAGTAAGCAATACAATGAAAGCATGAAGACTAATAGTAGCTAGGTAGTACAGATTGGAATGGAATACAGTATGAAGCCAAACAGGTAATAGTCTTCGCACAGTGAAGTCAAACAGATCAGGAAAACAAGCAGTGACTTCATGAAGAAAAACTAAAATGTAAATGAGGTGGGGAAATAGAACCAGTAGCTTGGTGAAGACAAGGAATTGGTAGACCAGTTCCAGTTGCTATGACAACTGTACATCTGGTTAAGGAGGCTGAGACTGAACTCAGAAGACCACGTCTTCACCTGATTCCCCTTGAGCTAAGGACACCTAGTCCTCGCCCAATCACTCTGGCAAGTCTTCAAGGTAGACTTCCAAACCTTCACAAACTTCGTTCACCGGCGATCTACAATGACTCTTGGATCCTCAGAACATGACGCCTAACTGGCTGGAGGATAGACAGTCCTCAGGTGTAACAAGTCTTCAAGTCACGCAGATAGAAAGACTTCAGTGATGCCTAACACTCTTTGGCTCTGGGTGTTTTGGGCTTTATCCTCGCAAGGATTCTCTCTCTCAAAGGCTTCGGAGATGGGTTGCTCTCAAACGACAAAAGCCATGCACTAAGTCTAAGCAACCACCAATTTATGGTGTAGTGGGTGGGCTATTTATAGCCAGGAGGCAACCCGACATGATATGTCCGAAATCACCTTGGGTCACTAAGGAACCAACACGTGTCCAATGGTCGTATTTCAAACACACGTGGCAGCTTGGCTTGGGCTACAAGAAAAGTTGACTCATGCAACTCTGGATAAGATTTGCTCTCATTATCTTCACTCGAAGACATAGGATCTGGGTTGAGCATCACGTCAGTCTTCTGAGTTTGTTCACTTGGACCCCATTTAACAGTTCGGTGGTTCCTACGACTCAATAAAGAAGAAAAGGAAACTATCAAAGAAACTATGTCTTCTCACTCCATAGTCTTCAAGGGAATGATTTCACACATCATTATCTTCAACGTGAATGTCTTCACAAACCACCATTGTCTTCAATGTCTTCATGCATTAGTCCCTCAACCATGTTTGTCATCAATACTCCAAAACTAACTAGGGGTGGCACTAGATGCACTTACACAAGTATATGATAGATTGTACTCCTTGGTACTCACAAATAGCAATCACTTTCTTCTAAAACCATCTCAAATCAATCATCTCCTCCACTATGTGTAGGTGCATTCTGTTGAATATAAAGCTTGAGAGCAAATCTCCAAATGACTTTTGATTGTCAATTTCGAAGGACTACATAAATTTTGTACAATGTTTGGACCAATGCTACTTAGCAGATTTCACTCAAATGGCCTAAATTTGCCATACTTTTATAATAAACTCTAAAAATGCTAATAGCAAAAACTCCGAGTTCTAAGCAATTTACCAGTTTGGTTAACAACAGGAACAAATTGGTAAAGAAAATAAATCAGAATAGCACTAAATCAAGAGACAAATGTGCTCGGCCATGCTTCAAGGCTTCGACACAGGCTCAACTCCATTTTTATTTGCGTTCTTTCTGGTGGAGTAGGAAAGAAATCAACAAAAAGATTGTGTTCTTTTGCTTGTTTTGGCACCAGCAACACACTATGTTTATTGGCTCAGAAAGTGATGTTCAAGCATCAATCACTTCCACAATTTCGTTTTCTCATATTTTTGTCTACATAGAGCTGCGACAACAACCAATATTATCATTATTGAAATGAATCCTACACAAAGAGGTGGCATGATATTCTATAAATAAAGGCCTAACCGTACATGGATATTAATCTGTCAATTAGTCGTTGGAGATTAACAGAATCTGCTGCAGGGTTGAAGCCAACCAAGGAGAACCAGCCAACCTAGAAGTGCCGAGCTCAAATTCCTTGTCCTAGAGCACCTACATTCATTTTGAATTATTAGCATAAAACACACCCGGTGGCAGCCATCACAAATACAGAGATGTATATACGTATAAAATAACAGCTGGACACTCTACACTTTGTTAAATAATACTGGAGCAGAGCAGCAAGTGAGGAACATGGATAGTGTATACATTAGAAAATGACAATTGCATGTTTACTACATTTTTACCAAAATAATCTAACACAATAACTGGTTGCACTTTGATCAATTGGAAGAAGTTGGGATTTAAACATAATACTAATACTTTCAGGAAACAAAACATTATTGTTGAAAGTAGTGCATCACCTTCGAACCCAACTGAGCCTGCATTCATCCGGGATTAGAGAGAACAATGTAAATGAAAATAAGTTCTAAAATTCAATGAAGAATTGGGGGAAGAGGAGGAAAAACTTCACAACAGGGAAGACAAATTAGCGACCTATGCATCAACCAGGACTGCCAAAGAAGATTTTCCCCAAGGAAGGATGGGATTGGGGAAGGAGCAGCCGAACTGTGGAGATTATACAGACGGGCGGTGAGTAAAGGAGGAGCATGAATCAGCATGGTAACTGAAATTCTGGTATTGGCCGCCGGCAAATTGCACGCATCGATTGCCTTTAATGGCCTTAATCGGCAGCGAGGATTCCAAACGACAACCAATTGTTCACTAGCCCAGCCACCAATAGCGTCACATGGCAAGGTGACCCTCTCGCTCCTGTCCGTCGGACCACATGGGAGATCTCCATGAGAGCCACCCCAGCCCTGTCCATCCGAATCCAAAAACTCCGCCCGGCGAGGCGCTCGTCCGCCGTGTCGTACCTATACACAACGCATCGGCCCACACATCAGCTCATATGGGAGGGCTGCGCGTGATGGGGGAGGGGATGGACCTCATAGAAAACAACACATGTTAGCCCATTAGGCCCAATTAAATAGCAGTTGCCCAATATTGTTACCGGAATAGCGGCGCATGGCGTGGGGAGCGGTTCGTGCGGATTGGGAAGCTCATCCAACACCCAGAAATGCTCATTTCGCTGTATCTACCAGCTGAAAAAGCAAGCGGCCTTAGAGGGCTGGAATAGTGTGTGATTGTAATATATCCAAATGAAAGATAGAGAGGGTGGATAAGGTCCCAATGCAGATCTGGCACAATGCAGATCTAGCAAATCCATTAGCCTCTACATAGAATCGGTCCCAATGACACTAAAGCTTCACACAACAAACACATCGAAACATGCACGCTATGTGGAACCGTTGATATCACAATGCCCGTAATGAAATAATCCGAAACAACAACACACATACATACAACAGGAGTCTTTTGACCAAGATCTAACTCATACTATGGAAGAAAATAATCCTTAGAAAAATAAGAATACAAATTGCCACAAGAAGGCTGAAACAAAAAGCAAAGGGCGTGCATCCCTACCCAGATCACTAATGACCCACAAGTATAGGGCATCAATCATAGTCCTTTCAATAAGTAAGAGTGTCGAACCCAATGAGGAGAAGAAGGAAATGACAAGCGGTTTTCAGCAAGGTATTTTCTACAACCACTAAAATTATCGGTAACGAGTAGTTTGATAGCAAGATAATTTGTAACAAGTGAAAAGTAGCAATAGTAACTAAAGTGTAGCAAGGTAGCCCAATCCTTTTTGTTGCAAAGGACATGCCAGAATGGTCTCTTATAATAAGCTAAGCGTTCATGAGGACACACGGGAATATCATCTAGTCACTTTCATCATGTTTGTTTGATTCACGTTCGCTACTTTGATAGTTTGATATGTGGGTGGACCAATGCTTGGGTGATGTTCTTACTTGAACAAGCCTCCCAATTATGATTAAACTCTCTCGCAAGAGTCTGCAACTACGAAAGAAGAATTAAGATAAATCTAACCATAACATTAAACATATGGATCCAAATCAGCCCCTCAAGGAATAGCGCATAAACTAGGGTTTAAGCTTCTATCACTCTAGCAACCCATCATCTAATTACTGCTCCACAATGCATTCCCTTAGGCCCAAAGATGGTGAAGTGTCATGTAGTCAACATTCACATAACACCATTAAGGTGATCAACAACATACATATCATTAAATTATCGAACGAATACCAAATTCACATGATTACTTATGACAAGTCTTCTCCATGTCCTCAATAACAAAAGTAACTACTCACACCACATGATGCGGAGCATCCCATGATCATCCCCATGGACGCACCTACACCTCCAATGACACCACTTGGACCAATGACAAGAGCCCGAGCCAAGGCTATCGAAGATAAGGTGAACTCACTGCTCTACGAACTTCCACTTTCTATGCATGAGACATGGCTACTACCTAAGTCCGAGTTGTTGTGCATGATTAGGTACAAAGAGGACCCTCCCGAGGATGCACATGAAGATGTACAAGTCCCCAAGTTCACGGATGAGGAGAACCATCGGAAGGAGTCAAGTACACCTCCCAGGCCCAGACATCCGGCCGCGACCCCGGAAGACCGGCCCCTGGAGCTCCTTCCACCACAGCCGCGCAACCGCCAGAAGCTACAGGCCCCGGACATCCGTCCTCGCCAGCCCGGACATCCGGCCTTTCCCGAGCCCTTGGATATCCGGCCACCAGCCCGGAAATCCGGACACCTCCAAACCCGAGAGCAACAAAGCCCACCGCTCCAGCCCGGTCATCCGGCCTCCCCA
The DNA here is from genome assembly GCF_003073215.2 of Triticum urartu. Classification (NCBI taxonomy): domain Eukaryota; kingdom Viridiplantae; phylum Streptophyta; class Magnoliopsida; order Poales; family Poaceae; genus Triticum; species Triticum urartu. The sequence goes on from NC_053028.1 coordinate 318,398,853, forward strand.
GCCCGGACATCCAGCGTCGCGTGAAAGCCCGGACATCCGGCCCGACGCCCGAACGTCCTGCCGCCCCTGTCTGCGCACAGTGAAGGGCCGAGGCCCGTGTACCACTTCTCCCCCTAGACTATATATACCCCACCTTGTCCAGCTTTCTAGGGTTAGCAAAGGTTTAGCTCATGTTTGTGTGAGAGCTTTGCCGATCCACTTGGTTACCTTCTCCACGGAGATTCGAGCCTCCACCGGAGAAGATCCTCCAAGCGGATTCAAGACCCCTTTTAGGGAAGAACTCAAGACCTCCTCACAGAGAAGACCAGCTACCCTTGTATCGTCCTTAGTTGTCCGTGGATCGTGTATCTTCTCTTATGTATTCGAGGATCTAGCACATGTGTGACTTATTCATGTTGGTTTAGTGTCTCCTCTTGTGTTTCCCCTTGTGTTTTCTCTCCGTTCTTCCCCGTGTTCTTCGTGTTCTTCGCGGGATCCGCTCCTTTCGTGAAAGATCGGCCGTATACGGTTCCGCCCTACATCACCACATATTCGTGCTCAAGATCAGAGGGGTATTGAATAGCATAACAGATCTGAACATATGATCTTCCACCAAATAAACCAACTAGCATCAACTACAGGATGTAATCAACACTACTAGCAACCCACATGTACCAATATGAGGTTTTGATACAAAGATTGAATACAAGAGATGAACTAGGGTTTGAGATGAGATGTTGATGAATATTGATCCTCCCACGATGAGAGGGGTTGTTGGTGATGAGGATGGCTTCGATTTCCCCCTCCTGGAGGGAAGTATCCCCGGTGGAATCGCTCCGCTGGATTGCAAAAGTGCTCCTGCCCAAGTTCCGTCACGAGACGACAGTGCTCCGTTCCGAAAGTCTTCTTATTTTTCTTAGGAAATTGGGCTTATATACCAGAAGAAGGGCACCGGAGCCTGCACAGGGGTCCCACAAGCAGGGCGCACCTGGAGGGGGCAGGCACGCTCTGGTGCCTTGTGGGCACCTGGGTGGCCCCCTCAGGTACTTCTTTGCTCCAGTATTTTTTATTTATTCCAAAATAAATCTCCATCAAATTTCAGCTCATTTGGAGATGTGTAGGATAGGTATCTCTGACATAGCTTTTTCAGGTCCAGAATTCCAGCCGTTGGCAATCTCCCTCTTCATGTAAATCTTGCATATTAAGAGAGAAAGGGCATTAGAACTGCTCCACAAAGTGTTATATTGATTAAAAACAATATAAATAATAGTAGGAAATCATGATGCAACTGTATCAACTCCTCCAAGCTTAGACCTCACTTTCCCTCAAGCGAAAGCCGATATCGGTAATCATGTCGACATGTTTAGAGAGAGAGAGAGAGAAAGAGAGAGAGAGGTTTCGATAAAAACAAAATACGGACATAGTAGCATCATGATCATTGTTATATAGCAATATTCATTATCATATAACTTCTCATGAGTAAATAACAATTCATCACAACATCGAAGTGTAAGGCATAAACTTTCTTGAAAACTACCAAACTATGTTCTTGGTCAACAACACAATTGCAATTCATCATATTTTCAGGAAGGGTCTCGTGTCGGAGCTTTTTAGCAAGTCCACATACTCAACCATCATTTAGTCTTCCATGATTGCTAACACTCGCAACATATCACTAGTATAGCAAGCTGCTATACAAACGGTTGTTAACCCCTTTCCACAATAGTATTAGGAACCGTCGCCTAGTGAGTGTGGGCGATAGGGGGGTCCTTCCCACACGACCCAGAAACCGTCGGGGATATGCCCTCCCGGGACACATGCTCGAAAAAATGAGGTCGTGTGCGACCGGCAGCAACCAAATATAGTTATACGTACAATAGTGCTAAAAAATACAATTATACAGGAGAAATCATTTCTGGTCGTAAGTACATCCCACACAGTCAGTCCCCGCTAAACGTTCTCATTCGTTTATACATCCCACACAGTCGCTCCAAGGAAAATGTTTCTGTTCACAAGTACATCACACACAATTTTCCCCGTTAAATCGTTTGTGATATCGTTTCCATTGCACACGGTATTAACAATTTTATTGTTTGTGTTATTGAATGCATCACACACGCTGCGTAGAAGAAAATGTATGGCAAAGGTTGTCCATCACACACAATTTTTATGTGGTAAACGTTTGCGCCAGGTGGCCTAACGCAAACAGTTTTTAAGAGGATGTCGTGTGTGATTGTTCATTAATCTAACCCGGTTTATTCCTAGAAACTGTGTGCGTTATTGAATGCATCACACACGGTGTTTTCTCAATAACCGTTTGCAATAGAAAAACCCAATTAGCAGGCTAATTATCCTATTATTAATAATCCATTTATTAATCTAATTGACATTTCTTATTAAGCACACAATATATTTCATTTTCATAATTGAAATACATCAGAGTACACCATCATATAGCTTCAGCACTCAGCTACCCCATTGCACAAGTACACCAGCACCAAGTTTCACATGCAACATCTATAACCTTTCGAAATTAGCATCATAGACAGTACATAGACAGATGTATCTCATCTGGAAAACTACTGAAGTAGAAGGCGAATATTGAGCCTTCATTGATGTTGAAGGTCTTTGCAACTTTAGGCCAGTGCCTGTGGATGATTGACCGTCCATCCTTCGTCCTCTTCAGGAACACTTCAATATTGAACCGTGGGTATTGTATGAATACCTTCCTCACCTCCAGACCATACATGTGGTTTGAGAGGTAATCATCAGTGAACTGCTTTGGAAAGGCCTGAAAACAAGGATGTGCATAAATATCTTCTCTATATTGGAAATGGGGCAAAGGAATAAAAAGGCAAGGTATAATAGTTAGTACCATCCTGTGGTGAACTGATGTCTTCTTCATTGTGCATACAAAGATCTTGTTGTTTTTGTCGTTAATTTCTTTATCCTAACAATCTTTCCAAGTTTCTTGACTTGACTGATATTCATGGACAACTCATTTCCCCATATGCAAAAAGGGTCAAATAGTTGGTCAAAACCTCTTATAGAAGGACCTACATGTGCAAGACCAAATTGTTAAAAACCTAAATATTAGAATGGTTCCTGCAATTGCACAATAATGTGCTATTAGACAAAGGACCATGCATGTGCAAACCTCGATTGTAAACATCAGTGCTTCCCATTGTTTCCCTGCAACACATATAAGGTAGTTAGCCATCAGGTTAAGTGAGGGTTCGCATCCTATCAGTAAAATATGTTGATGAAAAATAAGCACATTGCAGATTCATCAGATTAATTCAAGCCACATGGAAAACCCATTTATCCAAACCAAGCATGATTAAGAACTAGAAAATATAGCACTTGTATATGTTTCTCATGTATTAAGTGTAGTCAAATTCGATTTATTCCTCACATGCACAACAATACAAAATTCTACCCACGACAATTGGACATCGCATTGCAGAATTGAACCAAGCTGTTAACTAAACACCACAAGAAATGAATGAAATAACTAAGCACCACATTGCACAATATAACATACTCCTAATAGAAGATCAGACAGTTAACCAAACCAAGCATGCTTAACAACTTGGAAATATAGCAATCATATTTGTTTCTCATGTATTTAGTACGGCCAAATTCAATTTATTCCTCACATGGTATACAATAACAGAATGCACCCACAACAATTGAACATCGCGTTGCAGAATTGAACCAAACAGTTAACTAAACACCACAACCAATGAACCAAACATTAACTGAGCACCACATTGCACAATATAACATACTCCTAATAGAAGATCAGACAGTTAACCAAACTAAGCATTCTTAACAACTTGTAAATATAGCAATTGTATTTGTTTCTCATGTATTTAGTAGAACCAAATTTGATTTATTTCTCACATGGTATACAATAACAGAATGCACCCACAACAATTGAACATCGCATTGCAGAATTGAACCAAACAATTAACTAAACACCACAACAAATGAACCAAATGTTAACTGAGCACAACATTGCATAATATAACATACTCATAATAGAAGATCAGACAGCTAACCAAACCAATCATGCTTGACAACTTGGAAAATTGCACCCTGAAGAATTGAACATCACATTTGTAGAATTGAACCAAACAGTTAACTGAACACCACATTGCACGACATATAGAAGCAGAAGATTGCATGGTAAAAGTAGATAGCACAATTCACTAGAATTTGTTAAGGAAAGGTAGTAGCTAGCAAACTGAACATGGGTCCTTATATTAAGCTAATAAGACAAGCTACTCCTCATTGTTGGAGATATCGATGACGATTTGCTCCTTAGACATGGAAGAGGGCGAGGCCTCCATATCATGGGTGCCCTCGTCTTAGTGGTGAGTTGCCTAATCCGCTCCGGGCACCAACCTCCTAGCTCTCGAGATGAGGTAAGCACGTGCACGCTGAGAAAACACCTCATAGTCTTCGTCGAAGGCACCGACGGTGGCCTCGAGAAAACGCCACGAACTGTCGTTTAAAGCAGCCAACCGCATCGCGGCGTCGGCGCGCGAGGCGTTGACGATGGACTCGACGGCGAGGTGCACCTCCGAGATCTGGGGGTCGACACGAATGGCAGCCATCGCGACCTCATCCGCGCGTGCGACCGTGATTTGCTTCTCTACTGCCAAATGCTCCTTGAGATCCTGGCTATACTGCGTGCACCATGGCTTAGGGCAACACTTATTTGGTGGAGGGGTTGGTGATTTGGGTGGAAGGTGTCGCTGAGGGAGTCCTGGATTAGGGGGTGAGGGAGTCCTGGATTAAGGGGTCCTCAGGCGTCCGGGCTATGTGACGTGGGCCGGACTGATGGGTCGTAAAGATACAAGACAGAAGACTTCCTCCCGTGTCCGGATGGGACTCTCCTCTGCATTGAAGGCAAGCTTGGCGTTCGGATATGAAGATTCCTTCCTCTGTAAACCGACTCTGTACAACCATAGGCCCCTCCGGTGTCTATATAAACCGGAGGGTTTAGTTTGTAGAGGCAATCACAATCATACATGCTAGACATCTAGGGTTTAGCCATTACAATCTCATGGTAGATCAACTCTTGTAATCCTCATATTCATCAGGATCAATCAAGCAGGAAGTAGGGTATTACCTCCATCAAGAGGGCCCGAACCTGGGTAAACATCGTGTCCGCCGTCTCCTGTTACCATCGACCTTAGACGCACAGTTCGGGACCCCCTACCCGAGATCCGCTGATTTTGACACCGACATTGGTGCTTTCATTGAGAGTTCCGCTGTGACGTCGATGACAAGGTTGATGGCGCGCCTTGTCATCAAGGACAGTATCACCTCCGGAGGAGCCCTGGCCTCAGGCCAAACCCTCTGGCTGGGTGGCTTTACCATGACCGCCCGTTCAGCCGACAAACCGATGATGACTTCTTAGGGCATCAAAAATCGTCTCCATGTTGACTCCGAAAACTCCATACGGATGGATCCGGCGCAGTTATCGTCTTTAAAAGAACTCCTGGATCGCATCACCGCCATGGGGGTTGCTACAGACTATGATCAGATTGGGCTTAAACCCGATCAGAGAGAAATCAAATCTCCGCCGATCACCCATGAGATAGCAGTCGTAGAGGAGCAAAACAACAACTTTTCCCTGTGTTGAGGACGATCTATGTTCGGATTTTCAAGCTCGAAGAGCCGAATACTTGTCTGCCTCCGAACCTAGAATCAGGTGTCGAGCCTGGAAAATCACTTAACATCCCGGAGCCCGAACTAATAAGCTCGAAAGTTTTTCAAACTCCGGACTCCAAATTGGGTCAGGGATCGGATTTAAAGCCACCCACCCACCACAAGCAACATTCGCCAAACAATTCCGGCCCTCTGGATATGTGCGACCTCATGTATGCACAACAGCAGTCTCAGGAAACAGTCCATCACTTTTGGGCCAGATTCCTCCTTGTCAAAGACAAGATTAAAGATTACCGCGACGAGGACACGATTTCAGTATTCTGCAATAATTGCATGGATGAAGGAATCCTCAACGCCATTAACCACCATCACGTATTACACTTTGCTGACTTGGCAACCATAGTACAGAAGTACCGCGCAATGGAAAGTGCCTGGAAAACTCAGATAGGTCGCTGGGAACCACCGGTCTCCACTCAACCCCTCTGGCAAGCAAAAAGGATGCACCCTCGCAAGGCACTCGACCCCATAGTGAAGAAAACTAAGCCCATTACGGGACACAGAACCGTTCTGGAGGGATGGCTCGATAGGCCATGCAAAATACACACGACACCGGATACCGTACCAACCCACAGCCTTAGAGCATGTTGGATACTCCGGCAAGTGGCCAAGAGCGGCGAGGATATCCTCACCAAAAACACCTCAGAGCAACACCCCCCGGAGGACGACGACCTCTGGGTATTGAAAGTCTTCAAGACTTTCTCTTCAAACAATCGGTGCAAGAGGGCACTCTGCGACCTCGCCGAAGTCTGCCAAGTCGCAACAATAAACCCCTGGAACGACACGGCCATAACTTTCAACGCTAGTGACGAACCAAAATTCTGGTCAGTCTGGGCACCAGCCGCCATGGTCCTCAATCCAATTGTGGATGGATTTTGGCTCACTAAAGTGCTAATGGACGGCGGCCGCGGACTAAACCTCATCTACGAGGACACACTCAATAAAATGGAAATAGACAGGAGCCGCATCGAGCAAAGTAATACGACCTTCCGAGGAATCATTCCCAGCCGGGAGGCGTGATGCGCGGGGAAAATTACACTCGACGTGGTATTTGGCACGCGGAGAACTATCAGTCCGAAGAGATAACCTTCCAAGTGGCCCCTTTCAACAGCGGATATCATGCCCTATTGGGGCGAGATGCATTCACACGCTTCCAAGCTATACCTCATTACGGGTATATGAAGCTCAAGATGCCCGGGCCCAATGGTATTATCACTCTCGCCAGTGATCCGGACATAGCCCTCCACGCCGAAAACAAAACTGCGTCTCTGGCCCTCGAGGCACTGTCCGAGGCCCTCGCGGCCGAAGAGCTAACCGCACTATGCTCCACGGTGGATAGGGACGACGTAATCCTTGATAAGTGGCCCAAATCCACCTCCTTCAAACCAGCAGATGAAATAGTTAAATTTGAAGTCCACCCGATGGACCCCAAGAATACAGCTTCCATCGGGGCACAACTGGACCCAACGGTTGACGCCGCATTACGAGCGTTCCTACGCGAGAACTGGGACATATTCACCTGGCACCCTTCTAATATGCTAGGAATCTCACACAGGTTGGCCGAACACAACCTCAATATATTAAAGGGATATAAGCCGGTCAAGCAAACACTGTGGCGCTTTTCCGAACCCAAACGACAAGCTATATGGGAGGAGCTAGCGAATTTAATCGAGGCCGGATTCATTAGAGAAATAAAACACCCGGACTGGCTAGCAAACCTGGTGATGGTGCCAAAGAAGGATAAATCCTGGCGCCTGTGCGTCGATTTCAAAGACCTCAACAAGACCTACCATAAGGATCCCTTCCCCCTCCCCCGCATCGACCAGATTATTAATGCTACTGCAGGACACGACTCACTGTGTTTCCTCGACGCATACTCTGGATACCATCAAATCAAAATGAAGGAGTCCGATCAAGCCGCAACGGTATTCATTACCCCATACGGGCCTTTCTGCTTCAACACTATGCCCTTCGGGCTTAAAAACGCCGGCGCCACTTACCAACGCATGATTCAAACATGCCTGGAGAAACAAATCGGCAAGACAATTGAGGCATATGTGGATGATGTCGTCATCAAGACTAGGCACATCGAGTCATTATAGATGACCTGCGTCTCACATTCGACAACCTCCGCACATATGACATCAAGCTTAATCCGGAAAAGTGTGTTATCGGTGTTCCCGATGGAAAACTGTTGGGCTTCATCGTTTCCAATAGAGGAATTGAGGCAAATCCGGCCAAAATCCGAGCTTTGTCACAATTGGCTACACCAACAGACCTTAAACAGATCCAAAAACTAGCTGGATGCGTGGCAGCGTTAAGCCGCTTTATCTCCAGACTAGGAGAAAAAGCATTGCCACTTTATCGCCTTCTCCAACGCACCGACCACTTCGAGTGGACGGATGCGGCAACGACCGGACTGGAAGAAATAAAGGCTCTTTTAGCGAGCAACCCAATCCTGGCCGCGCCGAACGTCGGCGAACCGATGTTATTATACATCTCTACAACACACCAGGTGGTGAGCGCGGTGCTCGTTGTTGAGCGAGAGGAGGACGGACACAAATTCCCACTTTAGAAACCGGTATACTAAGTATCCACTGTCCTCACACCATGAAAATCCCGGTACCCTCATTACCAAAAGATAGCATATGCGGTCTTCATGGCATGCCGAAAGCTACGACACTACTTCCAAGAGTGCTCAATCACAGTGGCTTCCGAAGTACCACTCAATGACATAATAAACAACCGCGATGCTACAGGCCAGATTGCCAAGTGGGCCATTGAGCTCCTGCCATTCGATATAACATACAAACCACACCGAGCCATTAAATCCCAAGTATTGGCCGACTTTGTCACTGAATGGATAGAGGCCGAACTCCCTAAAGAGTACGGTACATATTCCAACTGGGTCATGCACTTCGATGGCTCTAAAATGCTGGCCGGCTTAGGAGCGGGCGTCGTCTTAACGTCCCCCACTGGAGACACAGTCCAGTACATACTCCAAATATTATACACAGACTCCAACAATGCGGCCGAATACGAGGCCTTATTGCACGGTCTTCGGATGGCTGCCTCCATGGGCATACAATGCCTGGAGGTGTGCGGGGATTCAAATCTCGCAATATCCCAAATAAATGAAGACTTCGACACCAAAGATTCGAAGATGGCGGACTATCGTAACGCCATACTTAAAATATCAGCCCGGTTCGAGGGACTCGAGTTTCATCATGTGGCTCGAGAAACTAATCAAGCGGCGGATGTCCTTGCTCGCATGGGCGCCAAGTGTGACCCCGTCCTGCCTAACATCTTTCTGGACAGGATTTTCAAGCCATCCGTGGTGTGGCAGGGTGGGAGCAGCAACACAAGTATCTGATTATACCCCCATATTCCGAACACAATACTGATATCATCGGGAGCTCAGCCACCGAAATAACACCATCGGCCCATCCAATAATGGCAGTAATTGCCCCATGGACCGAACCATTCTTGGCCTACCTTAATAGGTGAGAGCTCCCTGAGGATCAGAATGAGGCTTGCTGCATTGTTCGGCGCTCGAAAGCCTACAAGGTCCATGACGAAGAGCTCTACAAGAAAAGCGCTACCGGTGTCCTTCAAAGATGTATCTCCGAAGAAGAGGGACAACAACTCCTAGCCGAAATCCATGCTGGTGTCGGCGGTCACCATGCCGCGGCTCGGGCCCTCGTAAGTAAAGCCTTCCGTACAGATTTCTTTTGGCCGACAGCCCGAGTAGATGCACATGACCTTGTCCAACGTTGTGTCGGATGCCAGCTTTTCGCCAACCAAAGCCGTATGCCGCCTATCGCCCTACAAACAATCCCCATTACTTGGCCTTTCGCGGTCTGGGGGCTTGATATGGTCGAACCCCTTAAAGGAGGAAGCCATAAGAAAAAAATATCTGCTGGTCATGGTAGATAAATTCACCAAGTGGATAGAGGCCAAACCAGTTAAAACGGCCGAAGCCAGAGCAGTGATAGACTTTATATCCGGTGTCGTGCACCGTTATGGTGTCCCACACAACATCATCACCGATAACGGCTCCAATTTCATAGCCGATGAAGTGAAAACCTGGTGTGCTAACCTGGGCATTAAGCTTGATTACGCCTCCGTCTATCACCCACAAACAAATGGTCAAGTCGAACAAGCTAATGGTCTTATCATGAGCGGCATTAAGCCTAGACTAGTGCGGTCTTTGAAAGAATCAGACAACCACTGGGTTGAGGAGCTCGACTCCGTACTTTGGGGGCTGCGGACCATGCCCAATCGCACTACCGGATACACACCATTCTTCATGGTGTACGAAGCAGAGGCTGTTTTGCCCTACGACATCATTCATGACTCACCCCGAGTGCGCATGTATGAAGAGAGAGAGAGAGAGTCCGATCTTGATCAGCAGGACAGTCTAGATGCCCTTGAGGAGGAGCGCGACGTTGCAAAAGCCCGTTCTGCATTCTATGAACAACAGGCTCGCAGATACCAAAGCAGAGAAGTGCGGGCCAAGACTTATAATGTTGGTGAGTTCATCCTACGCTTGCCAGAAAAGAAAAAAGACAAACTCAAGCCCAAGTGGGAGAGTCCCTTGATCATAGTTGAAGTTCTCACTGGAGGAGCGTACCGCTTGCGTGATGCATCGGACAATCTCTTAGAGCCGAACCCGTGGAATGCTGCCAGACTCCGAAGATTCTACGCCTAGAGCCGTACTCTTTGTTCGTCTTCTTCTCCCTTTATTTCCGTTTTCTCTCTCTTTAATTTTTTGTCCAGCTCTATAGCTCTTGTGCGGCTAAACCGCACACCTATGACGTACACATCCTTAAATGTATACGCTCACAATACCTAGGGGCTTCTTTTACAGAAGCTTATTATTATTTTCTGAGCATCAAGCTCACCACATATGTGTCCTTTCCTCATATGTACCTTTTCTTTGCCATTATATGCGCCGTTATGACTCATGTTTTTGCCAAGCTGGGTTGCCTGGCTCTAGTGCTTATTCCCTACATTCCTGTTTGTTCAGCTAGGGCATAAAGGGAGCACCTCTGCGATTGTTATAGCCGGGTCATCCGGACTTGTACCTCCGACTGGGTGAAGCCGAAAGCTAGCGTTCTTAAGGGAATATTAGATCGGCGGACTAAAGATGTTACCCTAATTACACTATGAACCCCCAGATATTACGTATACTATGATTCTTCAATCACAGTTTAGGCATGCATGCTAACACATGTTCACCCAGGGAAAGGAACCCTTAACGGAACTATTCTCCCTGGAAGACGTTTCTTACAATCAACAAGTAATATAACATAACTAGTCGGATACAACTTGTCTGTTCAAGCAACTATGACCCCTACGCCTGGTTTCCACGCATACCCCGGTCTATATTGGCGCTGCGGTATTCAGAAACACTCCGCACCTTCGGGTCCGGAGGTCGAAGCGAAAAGGTCTGCCATGACAATCGTTTTACAAATCCGGCTAGGGACAAATTTGTCAATTAAAGTACATAGTCACTTGGACTCAAAAACTTCTTCCTCTATGCCGTCTAATAGGCTGTCTAACTTACAATACTATTGGGAAAACTTGGCGGCTATCTTTACTTGGTCATATACCAAACTAACTGGAATTTCTTGTCCATCTGACCCCCGAGGTCCGACCCGGGTCATATGATTGGGATCAAGCTTGGTGTACCGTGTTTTTACCATGGCCCAGGCCTCTCGCGCACCTTCTCGGTAGGCTGATATCTTCCATAGTCGAAAGCGCCGCTAAGCTCCCTGGAATAGCTTCACAAGCTCCTCCATACTTCCTGGAGGGGAGGCGGATGGCCACAAAGCCTTGGCAACACTACACATTGCTTGCCGAGCTCACTCGTGCAGTTGGGACAACTCTTGCAGTAGATTGCCTTGAGATCCAGACATTTACTCTTTGGGACGACCAGTCAGCATACCTGCAGACATAAATCTGTCAGCTCAGTTTTTCGCTAAATTACACGGAGGTAAGTTCAAAAGCATACTGAATATGCCGCCTCGTAGCCTCCTATTTTCCTTTACGACGTCAGCTAGTTGGGCTCATACATCTTTTAGATTTTCGCCCAGCAGGGTGTTGGAATCCTGCAGCTTGTTCTTATCATCCTTAACTCGTGTCAGCACACGGTCGCCTACGGCCAGTCGCCTGTCGGCCTCTTGTTTACCCGCGTGCACGACTTTCAGTTCCTCTTTCAGTTGATTTGCTGATCCTGTCATCGAAAACGCAACAGTATTCACATTACTGGTACATGATTATACTTTTTCTGGATGGAGGGGAATATTAACAGGCGGTGCCTCCTTGGACTTCTCCAGTTCGGCGGTAACAACAGCTAGCTGAGTCCGGCACTTTTCCAGCTCATGAGATAGCATGCTGTTCTTCTCTATGAGTACCTGATTATACAATGATCCTTAAATCAGTTGTTTCAACTGTTTCAAGTCTCAGGGGCTACTGGTACATGATTACCAGATCTGTACAATGCGTACTTACCCGCATATCTTTCAAATGCTGGTCAGTGGCTCTGGAAAGCCCGTCCCGAGCAGCTCGGATGTATGCATCAGCCGAGCTGAAGGCATTGAACGCCTCTTTAGTAAAATCAGGGTCGCGAAGAGCGGCCCTCCAGCACCGATGATTCATGGCGCTCTCCACTTCAGAGTTCGTGACGGATACATTATCCGAATCCTCTAAAGGAGGACAATCCGACGTCGCTCCCGTGTCAGCCCCCGCCCTAGAGGCAGGGTCTGGAACCTGATTGGTGGAGGTGCGACCAGCAGGATCCCCGGACATAGTCCAGCGGACACTCTTCCTGATAAAACATAGCAGACAATGTCACGGTTCGATGTGACTGCTAGGGGGCATATTTAAAGCCATACCCCTTTGATGAAGGCTCGGCCGTGTTGTCATTTGCCTTCCTCTTCGATGACCCACCCGGCGTAGGTGTCGCTCTCTTATGAGACGCCTCTGGTGCGGTGTGACGCGCCGAGCGCCTCCCCTTTGGAGCACAAGACAGTGCGGTGGGTGAGGCATAATGAGGAAGCTCTTTCAGAGGAGATGTCTCCTGGTTATCTACATGTGAGGCAGGAAGGAGGCCATGATAATCGACCATGATGGGCACTTCTGTGCCGTCATAGCTCGCCTGGTAGAAGACTCTCTCTTTGAGTTCTACAAATATGTCCGGATCCTCTTCAAATCCGGGATCGAGGTCCCGGTTATGGTCCTCCGGCTGTGGAGCAGGACTATAAATCTCCGCGATAGCCTTCCGCCATTCCTATTAAGAATGGACGGGTAAATGTCAATTAAACATGACTCGGGGAAAGGATTGAGTAAGGAGGTGAGATTAAAACTCACCCAACTAGGGGGATTGTACATGGAGAATCCCTCTCGGCGCTTAAGATGAGTAAACTCCTCTTTCTCCCCTTTATACAGATCGGCCAATATTGTGGCCAGGGCAGCAGGGGTGTCCGGACCCTTCCGTCCGCAGCGGGAGGCATCATCTTCCCCATTGTAGTGCCACATGGGGAGCCCTCTGAATTGGAGTGGCTGAACACCTCACATTATGGAAGTTGCCATTACCTCGATTATTGATAATCCGGACTGGGCAAGTGTCCTTATCCTGCCCATTAACTTTTGAACTTCTGCGCTGTCTTCCTCATCGAGGCTCCGAGGACGCCAGCTGTGGCGTTTCCTCAACGGAGTGCTGGAAAATTCGGGAAGGCCCATTCGGACTGGGTCGGGGAGAGCGACATCTTCAATATGAAACCACTTCCAGGACCACTCTTAGTATGCCTTCTTTGGCGTACCAGACAAGTATCCGGTCCCAGCTACGCACCATATCTTGGCGTCGCCCACCTCGAATATGGATCCATTTTGGGTATGAGGGACGAGGCAGAAAAGTTTCCTCCATAAATCAAAGTGGGCCTTGCAGCCCAGGAATAGCTCGCAAAGAGTGACGAAACCCGCGATATGTAGGATGGAGGCTGGAGTGAGGTTGTGCAATTGGAGGCCGTAGTACTCCAGTAGACCTCGGAGGAAAGGGTGGATTGGAAACCCAACGCCTCTTATTAAGAAGGATATGAAGCAAACTCGCTCCCCTCTAGTTGGATTAGGGAAATTTTCCGCCAGGGCTTCACTTGTAAAGGAGGTTAATCTTGCCCGAACGGGGACTAGATCCGCGGGGGGAAGGAATCCCTGCGTTTGAAGCTTACACAACTGGTCATGGGATACCAGACATTTCTCCCAATCGCCTTTTTCGGAGCCATGGGGGCGGGAGGAAGAACAGGGAACGCTAGCCATGTTGGAATGGTTTCTCCTAGCAAGCTCCAAGGATTTTCCGCCTGGTGTGAGATGGCATATGAGATCCAATCCACTTAAATATACGCCTTTCTTACATGGCTAATACATCTCTGTCGTATCTACTTTTCCAAACACTTTTGCCCTTGTTTGGACTCTAACTTGCATGATTTGAATGGAACTAACCCGGACTAACGTTGTTTTCAGCAAAATTGCCATGGTGTTAGTTTTGTGTAGAAATAAAAGTTCTCGGAATGACCTGAAAATCAACGGAGATCATTTTTGGAATATATAAAAAATACTGGAAGAAGAATCCATGTCAGGGGGCCCACACCCTGTCCACGAGGGTAGGGGGCGCGCCTACCCCCTAGCACGCCCCCTGCCTCGTGGGCCCCCTGACGCTCCACCGACCTCAACTCCAACTCCATATATTCGTTTTCGGGGAGAAAAAAATCAGAGAGAAGGATTCGTCGCGTTTTATGATACGGAGCCGCCGCCAAGCCCTAAACTCTCTCGGGAGGGCTGATCTGGTGTCCGTTCGGGGCTCCGGAGAGGGGAATCCATTGCCATCGTCATCATAAACCTTCCTCCATCACCAATTTCATGATGCTCACTGCCGTGCGTGAGTAATTCCATCGTAGGCTTGCTGGATAGTGATGGGTTGGATGAGATTTATCATGTAATCGAGTTAGTTTTGTTAGGGTTTGATCCCTAGTATCCACTATGTTTTGAGATTGATGTTGCTATGACTTTGCTATGCTTAATGCTTGTCATTAGGGCCCGAGTGCCATGATTTCAGATCTGAACCTATTATGTTTTCATGAATATATGTGAGTTCTTGATCCTATCTTGCAAGTCTATAGTCACCTACTATGTGTTATGATCCGGCAACCCCGAAGTGACAATAATCGGGACCACTCCCGGTGATGACCGTAGTTTGAGGAGTTCATGTATTCACTATGTGTTAATGCTTTGGTCCGGTACTCTATTAAAAGCAGGCCTTAATATCCCTTAGTTTCCAATAGGACCTCGCTGCCACGGGAGGGTAGGATAAAAGATGTCATGCAAGTTCTTTTCCATAAGCACGTATGACTATATTCGGAATACATGCATACATTACATTGATGAATTGGAGCTAGTTCTGTGTCACCCTATGTTATAACTGTTGCATGAATAATCGCATCCGGCATAATTCTCCATCACCGATCCATTGCCTACGAGCTTTTCATATATTGTTCTCAGCTTATTTACTTTTCGGTTGCTACTGTCACAATCACTACAAAACCCAAAAATATTACTTTTGCTACCGTTACCACTACTATCATATTACTTTGCTACTAAACACTTTGCTGCAGATATTAAGATTCAAGGTGTGGTTGAATTGACAACTCAGCTGCTAATACTTGAGAATATTCTTTGGCTCCCCTTGTGCCGAATCAATAAATTTGGGTTGAATACTCCACCCTCAAAAACTGTTGCGATCCCCTATACTTGTGGGTTATCAAGACCATTTTCTGGCGCTGTTGCCGGGGAACATAGCTCTATTCTTTGAGTCACTTGGGATTTATATCTGCTAGTCACTATGAAGAACTTGAAAGAAGAAAGAACTAAGATTTTCCCCTCAAATACGAGGGGAGGTAAGGAACTACCATCTAGCTCTGCACTTGATTCACCTTCTGTTTTGAGTAAGCTTGCGACACCTAAACCTGCTTCTTCTATTAATTCCGATAGGTCGCATGTTATTGATGATGCCACTTCTTCTATGCATGATACTTATGATGAAACTACTTCTATGCTTGATACTACTGTGCCACTAGGTAAATTTCTTGATGAACAACTGGCTAGGGTTAGAGAGAATGAAATTATTGAAACTGACAATATTGATGAAAGTGATGATGAAGATTCTCCCCCTAGATATGAATTGCCTGTTGTGCCTGAGGGTTATGTTATGGATGAAGAAACTGCTAGAGACTTTCTTGCCTACAATGATAGAAGTGATCTCAAGAAACTATTAGCTAAGCTGAAAGAAAAATCTCTGAATGCTAGAATGAAATATGATCCTGCTTATGCTACTTCACCTATCTTTATTACTGATAAGGATTCTGATTTCTCAGTTGATCCTGATATAATTACTTTGGTTGAATCTGATCCTTTCTATGGCTATGAATCTAAAACTGTTGTGGCACATCTTACTAAATTAAATGATATAGCTACCCTGTTCACTAATGATGAGAAAACTCGCTACTATTATATCCTTAAATTATTTCCGTTCTCATTAAAGGGTGATGCTAAGATATGGTTTAATTCTCTTGATCCTGGTTGTGTGCATAGTCCCCAGGATATGATTTACTACTTCTCTGCTAAATATTTCCCCGCTCATAAGAAACAAGTTGCTTTAAGGGAAATATATAATTTTGTGCAAATTGAAGAAGGGAGTCTCCCACAAGCTTGGGGGAGGCTTCTCCAATTACTTAATGCTTTGCCTGATCATCCTCTCAAGAAAAATGAAATACTTGATATCTTTTATAATGGACTAACCGAAGCTTCCAGAGACCACCTGGATAGTTGTGCTGGTTATGTTTTCGGGGAAAGAACAATTGATCAAGCTGAAATTCTATTGAATAATATGTTGACCAATGAAAATAATTAGACACTTCCTGAACTAACTCTTAAGCCAACTCCGAAAAAGGGGTATTCTATTTCTCAGTCCTGAAGATATGCAAGAGGCAAATAAATCTATGAAAGAAAAAGGTATAAAAGATGAAGATGTTAAGAATTTACCTCATATTGAAGAAATACATGGTCTTAATTCATCATTTATTGAAGAAACACACGGTCTCGATAACCCGACACAGGTAGTAAAGGTAAACTCTCTCTATAGATATGATAAAGCTGAAATCCCTCCTGCTAAGTTTGCTAGCCAATGTTTGGATGAATTTGATAACTTTATGGTTAAGCAAGAAGATTTTAATGCTTATTTTGGTAGACAACTGAAATGCAATGCTTATATGATTGAACACTTGGGTGATTATATGTCTAGAGTTAAACGTGAACTTAAACTCATTAGTAAACATGCTTCTATGGTTAACACTCAAGTAGAACAAGTACTTAAAGCTCAGAATGATTTTCTCAATGAATTAAACAATAAGAATGATAATGATGTTAGAGTTATGACTAGAGGTGGTAAAATAACTCAGGAGCCTTTGTATCCTGAGGGCCACCCTAAGAGAATTGAGCAAGATTCTCAGAGAACTAGCATAGATGCACCTAGTCCTTCTAAGAGGAAGAAAAAGAAAAATGATAGGACTTTGCATGCTTCTAGTGAACCTGTTGTTGACACACCTGAGAATCCCAATGATATTTCTATCTCTGATGCTGAAACACAATCTGGTAATGAACATGAACCTGGTGATAATGTTAATGATGATGTTCATGTTGATGGTCAACCTAGCAATAATAATGATGTAGAAATTGAACCTGCTGTTGATCTTGATAACCCACAATCAAACAATAAATGTTATGATAAGAGAGACTTTGTTGCTAGGAAGCACGGTAAAGAAAGAGAACCATGGGTTCAGAAACCCATGCCTTTTCCTCCTAAACCATCCAACAAAAAGGATGATGAGGATTTTGAGTGCTTTGCTGAAATGATTAGACCTATCTTTTTGCGTATGCGTTTGACTGATATGCTTAAAATGAACCCTTATGCTAAATACATGAAGGATATTGTTACTAATAAAAGAAAGATACCAGAAGCTGAAATTTCCACCATGCTTGCTAATTATACTTTTAAGGGTGGAATACCTAAGAAACTAGGAGATGCAGGAGTACCAACTATACCATGCTCCATTAAAAGAAACTGTGTTAGAACTGCTTTATGTGATCTTGGAGCCGGTGTTAGTGTTATGCCTCTCTCTTTATATCATAGACTTGATTTGAATAAGTTGACACCTACTGAAATGTCTTTGCAAATGGCTGATAAATCAACTGCTATGCCTGTGGGTATTTGTGAGGATGTGCCTGTTGTGGTTTCAAACGTTACTATTTTAACGGACTTTGTTATTCTTGATATTCCCGAGGACGATATTATGTCGATTATTCTTGGTAGACCCTTTTTGAATACTGCAGGGGCTGTTATTGGTTGCAACAAAGGCAATGTCACTTTTCATGTTAATGGTAATGAGCATACGGTACACTTTCCGAGGAAACAACCTCAAGTCCACAGTATCAATTCTATTGGAAAAATTCCAACTATTACTATTGGAGGTTTTGAATTTCCTCTTCCTACTGTTACAAAGAGATACGATATTCTTATTGTTGGTGATGTGCATATCCCCATTGAGGTAACATAGTGTTATTCAAAATTTCTCCGGTTCCATGTTATTCGGAATGAGTTTGTTACCAAGACTTGATCAACCTTGTTAGTGGATTCCTTTTGAAGAGCATGAGATGGATGAATTTAGAAAACACAACTTTCTGTACCCTCTTTTTACTTTATGTTATTTATATTAAATAAAGCAAAAATAGTAATTTCTATCAATTTTCTGAATTATTCGTGCAATAAAAAAATACCTTGAAAATAAAAGTTCTCCAAATGCCCTGAAAATTTAATATGATTTTTTCTAGAATATTTGAGAATATATGGCACTGAGAACACATCAGGGGGAGCCAGCACCTGGCCACGAGGGTCCAGGGCGCGCCCACCCCCCTGGGCGCGCCCCTGCCTCGTGTGCCCCTGGTGGCCCCTCCACTTATTCCAGCCACCACACACTCCTTCCTCCCAAAAAATCACCAACCAGCTCAAGCAGGAGTTCTAGCTCATCTTGCTGCCATTTTCGATCTCCTAGCTTAAAGCTCCATTCACAAAACTGCTTTGGGGGATTGTTCTTTGGTATGTGACTCCTCCAATGGTCCAATTAGTTTTTGTTCTAGTGCTTTATTTATTGCAAATTTTTGCTGCCTAGGTGACCCTGTTCTTGAGCTTGCATGTCAAATTTATATGGTCCTAAGTAGTTCTAATGCATGATATAGTCTCTAGGAACTTGTAGGAGTAGTTGCTATCAATTTTGTTAAGTTTGGTTCACTTTTATTTTGAGTTGCTAAAAAATTTCAAAAAAGATGAAGAGATTTTTGAGGGGCTCATCGAGCCTAAGCTCGAAGGATAAACAAAGTGAAGAGAACAAGAAGCCCAAGTATATCTCCCTCGTACTGCGGAGGTTCGGCAGTGTGAATGGCCTTGTGATGATTTCTTGAAAGAGGCCGAGATTCATGAAGATTTTTATTATTTGGCTGAGAATGCAGGCCTCACCGCCTTCCTCCATGACCAACGCGAACAGTATCTCTTACTCACCAATATCTTCGTGCAAAACTTTCATTTCCACATTAGGAGCTCACCACCTTCGGTGGAATTTTATTTATATGATGAGCATAAGGAGATGTCACTTCGTGATTTTTGTCGGGTTTGTTTGATACCTTTGAGGGCAGCATAGAGGAACCACATCATGATGATGTGGAGGGATTTATTGATATGATTGCTGTAGGGGAAACGAGGAAAGTTTCTGATGCAAGAATCACTAGCATACATTTTCCTGTTCTATGTTACTTTTCAATATTTGCTAGTAGATGCTTAATTGGTCGCGGGAACTGTGGGAACCTTAGTGCTCCTGATATCGCTATTTTGCACCATGCCTTGTTTAATGATACTACTTTTAGCTTAGGCGCTATTGTTGCTAGACGGTTAAATCTGAACCGTAGTAAGGGCCCCGTCCTTGGAGGCATCTTAGCCTCGCGCCTTGCTGCACACTTTAACATACCTATCAGGCATTATGAGAAAGAGGAAAAGTTGCTGCCTGCTATTGCTGTAGGTTATAAAAGTATGGTAGCACATGAGTTTATTGTTAAGAATAAGAAGAAGTTGCTTAACTATAGACTGATTTTTGGTAAGATTAACTTTGAGACTATTACCTTTCCTGCTCCCTCTTTGTTTAACATATTTTCAGGCAAGTACCTTGTTTTACCGGAGGACGTTTATGCATACTGGAGCATGACACCAGCTCCAGAGCCTGAGCCGAAACCACCCCTGGACCCTTATCGACAGTCAGTTTATCAGTGGGATCTGGAGGAGATCGCCAACCAGTGGCACCCAGAGGACACTCCTCCTTACACCGGAGAGGGTCACTTTGATCCATGGGCATAGACCAACTTAGGACAAAAGCCTAAGCTTGGGGGAGTACATATCTCTCACCGACATTACATTCATGTTCACACACTCATGCCAATTGTCAGTGCTCATACTTTTTCATTGTATCATCCATGCTAGTTTATTTTCATTTTCTCGCTTTCTTCTTGTGTGTTTGAAAAACCTTAAGAAAAACCAAAAAAATTAGTTGTAGCTTTTAGTTAGTTTACTTTCCATGCCTGTAGTAGTAGTAATTAAAAAGAAAACCCCAAAAGATTTCTCGTTCTTATTTTGCTTGTTGGGAGCTTTCCCGTGTAAATAGTTTTGTTTCTTTTCTTTGGGGGTCGAGAGGAGAAGACCATAATGAAAATGTTGAGTGGCTCTCATATGCATTATTGTTGATCTAACAAAGAGCCCATATTACCTTGTCTTCTCTCTTGAATTGAATGCTTGCAGATTCCAGCTTAGTCCAATGCACGTGCACTATTATTATTATCCACACTATTTGGTCATGCAAGTGAAAGGCAATAATGATGATTATATGATGAACTTATTGAGATGAGAAAAGCTGGTATGAACTCGACCTCTCTTGTTTTTGTAAATATGATTAGTTCATCATTCCTGATTTAGCCTATTATGAAAGAAACATATTTGCAATGACAATTAGATATTGTAGTTGCTTATGCCATGCTTAATTAGCTAGGAGTTTATAATGGTTTACCTTGCGTGCCAACATGCTATTAAAATGGTTGTGATGTGGTATGATAGGGTGGTATCCTCCTTTGAATGATTCGAGTGGCTTGACTTGGCACATGTTCACACATGTAGTTGAAACAAAATCAACATAGCCTCTACGATATTTATGTTCATGGTGAATTATATCCTACTCATGCTTGCATTCGGTGTTGATTGATTTTAATGCATGTTCATGACTATTGTCGCTCTCTAGCTGGTCGCTTCCTAGTCTTTTTCTAGCCTTCACTTGTACTAAGCGGGAATACTTCTTGTGCATCCAACTCCATAAATCCCAAAGTTGTTCCATATGAGTCCACCATACCTACCTATATACGGTATCTACCTGCCATTCCAAGTAAATTTGTATGTGCCAAACTCTAAACCTTCAAATAAACATTCTGTTTTGTATGCTCGAATAGCTCATGTATCAACTAGGGCTGTCTGTATCCTCCATGCTAGGCGGGTTATTCTCAAGAGGAGTGGACTCCGCTCCTCACTCACGAGAAAATGGCTGGTCACCGGGATGCCCAGTCCCATGCTTTAAGCAAATCAAATCAAAATAATTGCAAACAAAACTCCCCTAGGATTGTTGTTAGTTGGAGGCACCCGTTGTTTCGGGCAAGCCATGGATTGATGCTTGTTGGTGGTGGGGGAGTATAAACTTTACCATTCTGCTTGGGAACCTCCTATAATGTGTGTAGCATGGAAGATATCGATATCTCTCGGTTGTTATGTTGAAAATGAAAGTATACCGCTCAAAATATTATTCATATCCATTTCAAAACCGAGCTCTCACACCTCTACAAATCCTTGCTTCTCTCCGCGAAGGGCTTATCCATTTACTTTTATGTTGAGTCATCATCCTCTTATTAAAAAACACCAGTTGGAGAGCACCGCTGTCATTTGCATCCATTACTGCTAGTTTACATTGAGTATGACTTGACTGGATCTCTTTTACCATGAATTACAATGTCTAGTCAGTCCTTGATCTTTAAAGGTGCTCTGCATTTATGTTTTGCGGTCTCAGAAAGGTCTAGCAAGATACCATCTTGTTATATCATATTATGATTGTTTTGAGAAAGTGTTGTCATCCGAGATTTATTATCATTGCTCGCTATTTGATTATGCCATTGATATGAGTAAACATGAGACCTAAATGTTATTGTGAATGTGGTTAGTTCATAATCTTTGCTGAAAACTTGAATGCTGGCTTTACATATTTACAACAACAAGAGAAAATAGAGTTTGTAAAAGTTTTTCTTTATCACTTTCAGTTTATCAACTGAATTGCTTGAGGACAAGCAAAGGTTTAAGCTTGGGGGAGTTGATACGTCTCCGTCCTATCTACTTTTCCAAACACTTTTGCCCTTGTTTTGGACTCTAACTTGCATGATTTGAATGGAACTAACCCGGACTAACGCTATTTTCAGCAGAATTGCCATGGTGTTATTTTTGTGCAGAAATAAAAGTTCTTGGAATGACCTGAAAATCAACGGAGATTATTTTTGGAATATGTAAAAAATAGTGGAAGAAGAATCCACGTCAGGGAGCCCACACCCTGTCCATGAGGGTAGGGACACGCCTACCCCCCTGGGCGTGCCCCCTGCCTCGTGGGCCCCCTGACGCTCCACCGACCTCAACTCCAACTCCATATATTCGTGTTCGGGGACAAAAAATCAGAGAGAACAATTCATCGCGTTTTACGATACGGAGCCGCAGCCAAGCCCTAAACTCTCTCGGGAGGGCTGATCTGGAGTTCGTTCGGGGCTCCGGAGAGGGGAATCCGTCGCCATCGTCATCATCAACCTTCCTCCATCACCAATTTCATGATGCTCACCGCCGTGCGTGAGTAATTCCATCGTAGGCTTGCTGTACGGTGATGGGTTGGATGAGATTTATCATGTAATCGAGTTAGTTTTGTTAGGGTGTGATCCCTAGTATCCACTATTTTCTGAGATTGATGTTGCTATGACTTTGCTATGCTTAATGCTTGTCACTAGGGCCCGAGTGTCATGATTTCATATCTGAACCTATTATGATTTCATGAATATATGTGAGTTCTTGATCCTATCTTGCAAGTCTATAGTCACCTACTATGTGTTATGATCCGGCAACCCCGAAGTGATAATAATCGGGACCACTCCCAGTGATGACCGTAGTTTGAGGAGTTCATGTATTCACTATGTGTTAATGCTTTGGTCCGGTACTCTATTAAAAGGAGGCCTTAATATCCCTTAGTTTCCAGTAGGACCCTGCTGCCACGGGAGGGTAGGACAAAAGATGTCATGCAAGTTCTTTTCCATAAGTACGTATGACTATATTCGGAATACATGCCTACATTACATTGATGAATTGGAGCTAGTTCTGTATCACCCTGTGTTATAACTGTTGCATGAATAATCGCATCCGACATAATTCTCCATCACTGATCCATTGCCTGCGAGATTTTCATATATTGTTCTCCGCTTGTTTACTTATACATTGCTACTGTCACAATCACTACAAAACCCAAAAATATTACTTTTGCTACCGTTACCACTACTATCATATTACTTTGCTACTAAACACTTTGCTGCAGATATTAAGTTTCCAGGTGTGGTTGAATTGACAACTCAGCTGCTCATACTTGAGAATATTCTTTGGCTCCCCTTGTGTCGAATCAATAAATTTGGGTTGAATACTCCACCCTCGAAAACTGTTGCGATCCCCTATACTTGTGGGTTAGCAATGGCTAGGGTGTTAGGTGCAAAAATACTCTAACCTTTCGTGTTCGCTTGACATGTGGAAGCCGAAGCAATGGAGGCGCAGAAGCCAATGGGTACGGCATTAAATGGAAAGCCGAGTATAACTCTTCGCATCAGACGCTTTGAAGTATTCGGGGGAAGAACCCGCCTTGCAATGCCGAAGACTATCAGCGTGGCGGACACATCGTCATTGAAGTCTGGTTCGGGGACTACTGAGGGAGTCCTGGATTAAGGGGTGCTCGGGCGTCCGGGCTGTGTGACGTGGGACGGACTGATGGGCCATGAAGATACAAGATAGAAGACTTCCTCCTATGTCCGGATGGGACTCTCCTCTGCACGGAAGGCAAGCTTGGCGTTCGGATATGAAGATTCCTTCCTCTGTAAACTGACTCTGTACAACCCTAGGCCCCTCCGGCGTCTATATAAACCGGAGGGTTTAGTCCATAGAGGCAATCACAATCATACAGGCTAGACATGTAGGGTTTAGCCATTACGATCTCGTGGTAGATCAACTCTTGTAATCCTCATATTCATCAAGATCAATCAAGCAGGAAGTAGAGTATTACCTCCATCAAGAGGGCTCAAACCTAGGTAAACATCGTGTCCCCCGTCTCCTGTTACCATTGACCTTAGACGCACAGTTCGGGACCCCCTACCCGAGATCCGCCGGTTTTGACACTGACAGGGGGTCCTCGGGTGTCCGGGTAATGTAATATGGGCCGTACTGATGGGCTGTGAAGATACAAGGTAGAAGACCTTTCCCCGTGTCCGGGTTGGACTCTATTATGCGTGGATGGCAAGATTGGTGTCTGGATATGTAATTTCCTTTCTCTGCAAACCGATTCTGTACAACCCTAGACCCCTCCGATGTGTATATAAACCGGAGGGTTTAGTCCGGAGAGGCTATCAGAATTCATATAGGCTTGATAGCTAGGGTTTATCCATTACGATCTCGAGGTAGATCAAATCTTTTAACCCCAATACTCATCAAAGATAATCAAGCAGGACGTAGGGTTTTACCTCCATCAAGAGGGCCCAAACCTGGGTAAACATCGTGTCTCCTTTGTCTCCTGTTACCTTCGTTCCTCAGACGCACAGTTCGGGACCCCCTACCCGAGATCAGCCGGTTTTGACACCGACATTGGTGATTTCATTGAGAGTTCCATTGTGTTGTCGACAGAAGGTTCGATGGCTCATTCGATCATCAGCAACAATGCTATTTTCGGGGAAACTTTCCTCCCTGGTCAACTTTTTGTGTTTGGCGGCTTCACTGTGCATGCCAATTCAATTGGCCACCTTGAACAGATCAACAGCTATGCCCCTGGTCATCTGATCAGGTTTGGAAGCTTGAATTATGTCGCTGATGTCCGAGGAGACTTGATCTTCTAAGGGTTCACGGCCTCAACCGCTATTCCTCATCTTCAAGAGGGAAACCTGTCGGCTCCATCATCGGGCCATGTTCAAAGACCAACGATCATCCCCGCCCTTGCCTTAGATCAAGAGTAGGCCACCTCATCCGAAGATGGGGGTTGGAAACCCATCGGACTCTCTCCTACTATGGAGCTCTCTGCCGGAGACCCAGAGGCTACTATATTTTCGGCAAGCCTGGAATCAAACAGGGCTCTCCCTAACATCAGGGAGCCGAACTCACCTCTGGACGACAACTCCGAACTCTCGAGGCCTGCATCCAGTGAGCACGACCAGGTGGAGCCTACCATACCTAGCTCCGTAGGTCCTCGGTTCCCCGTCCAGCCTTCGCTCCTAAACGAGGCCCTGGAGTTAATGCGATCTCTCGCCATTATGGAAGTATCGCCTCCGAACTATGCCCAGCCCGGACTAATGGCTGAGAGTGGGGAATTTTACGTCCCACCCACCACCCACTTAATAGCCACTGTCAAGGACTTGACCGACATGCTAGATTACACCTCCGAAGACATCGATGGCATGGACGACGATGCCGGAGACACACCGGGCCAGAATCCGCCTTTCACCGAGCATTGGACGGCCACCTCAACACACGACGTATATATGCTAGATACACCCAAGAAGGACGATGACGGTAGGCAGGACCCATATTGAGGACAAGCCTATCGAGGCACCATCAAAACATCGACGTAAGCGGAGCCGCTCAAAATTGCGTCGTGAAAAGAAAAGCAATACCGGCACCGGAGACAACAACACTCCGGATGATGCGGAAGACGCCGAAGACCCCATCGAGCCTGCATCCGAGCAGGATGAATGGGAGGGGGGGGGGAAGTTAACCCCAACGAACCTGTCGCGAATGAGGACTCGGAAGATAGTAACTATCTACCGATCTCCGAGGAGGATGTTAGCCTTGGCAACGACGACTTCATCGTGCCAGAGGAATGCTACCTCTTGAGCACTTGCATTGGTTTTCCCTTGAAGAGGAAAGGGTGATGCAGCAAAGTAGCGTAAGTATTTCCCTCAGTTTTTGAGAACCGAGGTATCAATCCAGTAGGAGGCTACGCGCGAGTCCCTCGCACCTACACAAAACAAATAAATCCTCCCAACCAACGCGATAAGGGGTTGTCAATCCCTACACGTTCACTTACGTGAGTGAGATCTGATAGATATGATAAGATAATATTTTTGGTATTTTTATGATAAAGATGCAAAGTAAAATAAAATGCAATGAAAATAACTAAGTATTGGAAGATTAATATGATGAAGATAGACTCGGGGGCCATAGGTTTCACTAGTGGCTTCTCTCAAGAGCATAAGTATTTTACGGTGGGTGAACAAATTACTGTTGAGCAATTGACAGAATTGAGCATGGTTATGAGAATATCTAGGTATGATCATGTATATAGGCATCACGTCCAAGACAAGTAGAACGACTCCTGCCTGCATCTACTACTATTACTCCACACATCGACCGCTATCCAGCATGCATCTAGAGTATTAAGTTCATAAGAACAAAGTAACGCCTTAAGCAAGATGACATGATGTAGAGGGATAAATTCATGCAATATGATAAAAACTCCATCTTGTTATCCTCGATGGCAACAATACAATACGTGCCTTGCTGCCCCTACTGTCACTGGGAAAGGACACCGCAAGATTGAACCCAAAGCTAAGCACTTCTCCCATTGCAACAAAGATCAATCTAGTAGGCCAAACCAAACTGATAATTCGAAGAGACTTGCAAAGATAACCAATCATACATAAAAGAATTCAAAGAAGATTCCAATATTGTTCATAGTTAAACTTGATCATAAACCCACAATTCATCGGTCTCAACAAACACACCGCAAAAGAATATTACATCGAATAGATCTCCACAAGAGAGGGGGAGAACTTTGTATTGAGATCCAAAAAGAGAGAAGAAGCCATCTAGCTAATAACTATGGACCCGTAGGTCTGAGGTAAACTACTCACACTTCATCGAAGAGGCTATGGTGTTGACGTAGAAGCCCTCCGTGATCGATGCCCCCTCCGGTGGAGCTCCGAAACAGGCCCCAAGATGGGATCTCGTGGATACAGAAAGTTATAGCGTTGGAATTAAGGTTTTGGCTCTGTTTCTGATCGTTTGGGGGTATGTAGGTATATATAGGAGGAAGAAGTACGTCGGTGGAGCAATAGGGGGCCCACGAGGGTGGAGGGTGCGCCTGGGGGGGGGGGGTAGGCGCGCCCCCTACCTCGTGGCCTCCCTGTTGGTTGCTTGACGTAGGTTCCAAGTCTCCTGGATCATGTTCGGTGAGAAAATCACGTTCCCGAAGGTTTCATTCCGTTTGGACTCCGTTTGATATTCCTTTTCTTCAGAATCCTAAAATAGGCAAAAAACAACAATTTTGGGCTAGGCCTCCGGTTAATAGGTTAGTCCCAAAAATAATATAAAAGCGTATAATAAAGCCCCAAAATGTCCAAAATAGTAGATACTATATGTAACGCCCTCGATGCGGCTATATCTCCCACGTGTCGAAGCATGACTTAGAGGCATAACCGCATTGAAAGCAATGTCGCAAGTGAGGTAATCTTCACACCACCCATGTAATACATAAGGGAAAGAGATACATAGTTGGCTTACAATCGCCACTTCACACAATTACATGAATAAAGCATTACATCAACTAGCTACAATCAAGGCCCGACTACGGAGCCAAAATAAAAGAAGACTACCCCAAATGCTACACAGATCCCCGATCGTCCCGACTGGGCTCCACTACTGATCACCTAGAACGAAACAACACAAAGGACAAGATCTTCATCGAGCTCCTCCTTGAGCTTGGTTGCGTCACCTGCTCGGTTCAACGACACCTGCAAACTGGTTTTGGAAGTATCTGTGAGTCACGGGGACTCAACAATCTCGCACCCTCACGATCAAGACTATTTAAGCTTATAGGTAGGGTAAGAGGTATGAGGTGGAGCTGCAACAAGCGACTAGCATCTTTGGTGGCTAACATACGCAAATGAGAGCGAGAAGAGAAGGCAAAAGCACGGTCGAACAACTATGATCAAGAAGTGATCCTAGAACAACCTACATCAAGCATAACTCCAACACCGTGTTCACTTCCCGTACCCCGCCGAGAAGAGACCATTACAGTTACACACGCGGTTGATCTATTTTAATTAAGATCAACTTCACGTTTTCTACAACCGGACATTAACAAATTCCCATCTGCCCATAACCGCAGGCACGGCTTTCGAAAGTTCAAATCCCTGCAGGGGTGTCCCAACTTAGCCCATCACAAGCTCTGACGGTCAATGAAGGATATTCCTTCTAGCGGGAAGACCCGACCAGACTCGGAATCCCGGTTACAAGACATTTCGACAATGGTAAAACAAGACCAGCAAAGCCACCCAGATGTGCCGACAAATCCCGATAGGAGCTGCACATATCTCGTTCTCAGGGTACATCGGATGGGCCAGACGTCGGGTGGGCCAACCCAGAGTTGCCCCTGGTAGCTCTGGACACCGCTCAGTTTGGACCAACACTCAGAGGAGCACTGGCCCGGGGGTTTAGTAAAGATGACCCTTGGGCAGGCCTACCCAAGGGAAAGAAAAAGGCTAGGTGGCGAATGGTAAAACCAATGTTGGGCCTTGCTGGAAGAGTTTTATTCAAGGCGAACTGTCAAGGGGTTCCCATTATAACCCAACGGCGTAAGGAACGCAAAATCCGGGAACATAACACCGATATGACGGAAACTAGGGCGGCAAGAGTGGAACAAAACACCAGGCATAAGGCTGAGCCTTCCACCCTTTACCAAGTATATAGATGCATTAATTAGATAAGAGATATTGTGATATCCCAACAAGTAAATATGTTCCAACAAGGAACAACATATCCATGTACCAACAAGGTACAAACTTCATCTTCACCTGCAACTAACAACGCTATAAGAGGGGCTAAGCAAAGCGGTAACATAGCCAAAACAACGGTTTGCTAGGACAAGGTGGGTTAGAGGCTTGGCTTAACAACATGGGAGGCATGATAAGCAAGTGGTAGGTATCGCAACATAGGCATAGCAAAAGAGCGAGCATCTAGCAAGAAAAGATAGAAGTGATTTCGAGGGTATGGTCATCTTGCCTGATATCCCGCAAGGAAGAAGAACGAGTCCATGAAGAAGACAAACGGACGTAGACAAACGGTTCCTCACAAACGCGACATTATCGGAACCAACCGGAAGAAGCAACACCGAAAAGAAGCAAACAACATAGTAAACAACCACCACATAGACATGGCATGATGCACAACCAAGTATGATGCATGTCCGGTTTAAAGAGGCATCGCATGGCAAAATGCACAAACAATCCTACAAATTAAGTGGAGCTCAATATGCAACGGGATGCATATTGACGGAACACCACATTCGGGTTACTTAGTTCGATCTCGTTTATGTACCCAACAATATTAAATGTTGTTAGCATGGCAAGAGGGTGAAGCAAAGTAAGGCTACCTATCTAGTCAAGTTTAAATGAGGCCGGAAGCAACGAACAACAATTCCGGTAAATCCCCATATGCATAAATTAGATTTGGGACTGATCTTCCCTAAACAAAATTTTAGAGTTATTAAACATGCAAATTGGTACCACCATGTTAAACTAGGCATTTTTCTACCCCATTTACATATAAAGTTTGTTTAAAACCGAGCTACGGTTAATTTGTTATGAATTAAATCATTTTTACATGGCATAGGAGCAAATTTAACCAAACATCATTTTAAATATTTTAAACATGGATGAAAGTTGCATATTTTTAAACTAGATGAAATTCTAAGCATGTTTCATATATGACATGTTTTATTTGGATGCACGGGTATTTAGTTATGAACAAATCAAAATGATGGCATATTCTGTAAATATGCATGCCCATGAAATTAGACAAATCGCAGCAAACAAAAAAATGTGGGACGAATGCTGCTCAATGTGGAAGCCCAACAGCAGATCTGGCCCGAAGTGGATGTGGCTGTGTGCGTGCAACAGTATACAGGAAAAACAGAGCAAAAATTGGGGCGCCTGGGACTCGAACCCTATACCCCTTGGATGTGTGCACGCGCTGTTAACCAGATGGGCTATGATGGAACTATGGTGAAAAGGTCTTATGCTCGAGATGAACCATACCCTGGCGCTGATCTGGCTTACCATGGGCTTGGCCCGTTCAAAAGAACATAGAGGAGGCCTGGCGCTGGAGGAGAGGTAGGCCGTGCAGGGCTCGCAGGGGAGCCAGCTGGGCCTTGCTCGACGCGGTGGGACGAGTCGATCTAGATCGGGCTGCGGTCAACGTGAACGAGTCGAGCGAGCGACTCTGCTCTCGTCTCTGAAGAACGAACACTGCAGCGGGGGCGGGGGTTCAGAGGTAACAGCAGCGGCAGAGACGAGCGGTTCCAGGGCGGGGCGTCGTTCAACTGCGAGGAGCGGGCAGATGGTGGCAGAAACGGGGCGGCGGTGCTGGTAGCCTACTCCGGCAAGGTACTTGGTAGGGCGGCGGGTCTAGACGACGGGAACGGCGCAGATGGAGGTCGCAGGCGGCGGGGGCTCCTCCTGGATCCGCGCGACGAGGAGGAAGACGGGACAGCGACGAGCACGGGAGGTGCAGAACCTTGCACCGGCGACCAGGACAGCAGGGGCGAGCTCCGTTTGTTTCCTAGGAGAGGAGAAAAACAAACGAGGGCGGGAGAGAGATTAGAGGAGGTAAGAGAGGAAAATAGGGGAGAGGAAAAAGGAAGCCGGCGGCGACTCATCTGCTGGGTTTTTGCTGGCGATGAGCGGTGCGCGGCCGCGGTCAGGGACGAAGGAGCTGCGTGCGGCCGGACTTGCTTAGGATGCAGGGGAGGCAGAGGCGTGCGAGGCTGTGGCCTCGATCCATCCTGGATCGGGCGCCAACTGGTTGCAGGGAAGATCGAGCGTGGGGGGGAAGGAGGAGGCAGACCGAATGTTGGATCGGGGCGGATGATACTGGTTGGTTCGACGCTGAAAACAAAGGGAGTGGCGGCGGCGTGGGGATTGGATGGATGGGACAGTGTCCCTAGAATTTAGGGTTAGGGGCTATATATAGCATGTAGGTGAAAAGAGAGGGATCTGGATCATCGGATCGAAATTCGACGAACGAGAATAAATATGCTAAAGAATCCAATAAATAAAACGATGATATTTTGTAGATGTTTGGGGATGTTCCGGACCCAACGGTGACGACTCCCCGGGTCGGGTTCGGGACAACTTCCGGGCGCGCGCGAGGAGGACCGTGGGCTGACGAGAGAGATTAGGTTGGGCCTGACGGTGGTAGTGGACTGTGAAGAAGGCCTCAGACTGAGAAAAGAGAAGAGCGAAAGGCCCGGCGACTATTTCCGGAGACCGAAAACGTCCGACGATTGGCCGGCTATACTACCGCTATAGTTTAACGGTTGGGCTATCAAACGAACTCCGAACGCGATGAAATTTGACAGGCGGTCTTCCTACACTAAAATAAGACCGCACGCCAACTTTCATCCCATTCCGAGAACATTTTCTGGCCACTTATGAAATAATATTTCGGACATGCTGCGGGCGCGTGCAAGTGTGGCTGGGCTCAGAACAGACAACAGAAGGAACTGGGGGAACCCGGACGAATGCAGGTTTTGAAAACATGATGATGCAATGCACATGATGACATGATATGGAATGCATGACACGCAAGCAATGACAAGGCAACAACAACGAATAACCGCAAGACACCTGGCACATCGGTCTCGGGGCGTTACAACACTCCACCACTACGAGAGGATCTCGTCCCGAGATCTAGAATGGCACCGGAGGGAAAACGGAAGAGATAAAGAAGAGGTAAAACTAAGTTGCTGCTTTGACAAATGAGTGAAACCAACGAACCTTGAAAAGGTTAAGACATTTCGAGAAAAGAATACAATGGAGAAGAACGAAGCTGAAAAACACTCCGTTAAAGAAAACAAGGAAGAACAAATTCGAATAGCTCTCCGGTTGGAAAGATATGCAAGGCTTGATAAAATGAAGAACTTGAGCAGCGGGCACACAATCCGGTTAAAAGGATAAGCACGAAAGGAACATGGTATTTGCGCAAACGAGGTGATGGGTGAATATAGCAGCAATACAAAGCCTCCGAAAGAAATGAAAGAATAGAAGTTGGATCGTCGGAACGAAAGAACGGAGAAGAAAACAACATCTTCTACCTCCGATGAGCTTGAAAAGCATTTTAAAGAGAAGGGTCGCACGGAGTTGTTGGAAAACCAACAACGAAAAGAATAAGCTTGATATGGTCTTAAGGAATACATCTCAAATTATGAGGTGACAACCTGCCACTCACGGGGAAAGAATTGGATTGATAAGAACAAGGAGACGAGAAAGCTATATCACCGGGAGGATAAAAGAAGAACTTGGGTCATTTATAAGCACCATAATAGCAACAAACCTTAGAGAAGGCTTTAGGTGAAGTATAAACCCAAGATAACTCCAAAGAAGAGATTGATGGATTTAAAATACCTCATTCTTAACAACATGTGAATCATGAGACATGAACTCAAATTATCAAGAATGACATAATACCACCTCAAATGATACGCTGAAAGAATTGCACTTTAAAATGCAAGATAAAGAATACTTGAGCTCCTCTGAAAAGAATCTCGATGAACACTTCGAGAAGGAATTAAATCCTTGGTGAACCATCATGTAGAACCTTCATGAAGAACTCCGTTAAACAAAAGGATGATCAAACGGAAGGAAAAAGAAGTTGAAAACACAAGGTGAATCCTTGTAAAGATTTAGATAGATCTCCGTGATTACATAATTGCGAGAGCTTGGAACTCCAGGAAAGAAAGATGAGCACTTGAAACCAAGAATAAGTATGATGAACCACTCCAGAAAACAGGAATTGAATAAACTCGATGAAACAAGAATAAGAATTACATTATGCGTATCCTTCACCAATTAAAATTGATGACAAGCAATGGAATTGGCATACTACTTATTCTCGTAGAAAGGATTAAGCGAGATATAGCGCAAACTTGGGAAGGTCTTTAACGAATCCACCGGTAGGATTGAAAAAAACGAATAAATTGATATGATAACAAATGACGAGAACTCTTGAACGAACCACCATAAGAATTAAAATGAACGAAGAGAATATAAAGAAAACACCGGGAAGAATTAGCAAATGAATGAAGATGCTTGAGAGAATTTATATATGAGAGAACAAAGAGATCATGCACTGATTAGAGGATATTTGATCGATGCACCGGTAAAATTAGGAGGATGAGAGCTCAAAGCTAGAATGAATAATCTGAGATGATGGCCTTTGGATGAAACAAACTGAAGAGACTCCTGAATTACTTCGGATGGGTGAAAAGAAATACTCACAACCGAAACAATTATGGGAGGATGGCAGAAAATGGGGCAAGATTTAAAAGAAACTCTTCTTCTATCTTCAAAATATGAGAATGACGACGAGAAACACCACCATGGATTATTTAGACACTCCGGAATGAAGAATGGGAAGGTTGAGCCAACGATGAAAAGAATTTGGAAGATCTTGGAGAAAGACATTTGACTGAGGATAAATCATTCTTACGTCAAACTTCGAAAAGAAATTTGAGGATAGCTCCGGGAAGAAAAAAAAGAGTCAGGTAAGATCCTGGGTAAAGACCTGTGGGTTAGGGCCCACTCAAAAGAAACACCGTTGAAATGATTACTTGAAAAGAGAGATTGCACCGGTTGAATTAAAAGGCTTGAATGAGATAACAACCTCAAAATAGGTTGAACTGATCTATAATGACAAGACGATCCTTCTGAGATATCTTTAGCACTCCGGAATAATCGAATAGCAAGAGTGGATGATTAAGAGGTGCACCGGCATGAGAAGGCATTTGAAACGAGAAAAGAATATGATCCACAAAGCTTGAATTGAAACCACCGGAGAAGAAAAGAATGGAGAATATTGAACTAGTAGAGCATCTTCATGAGAACCACCGGGTAAGAACAAGAAGGAAAAGAATGGCGAGACTTCACATGAATAAAAGGATACTTGATTAAGAAATCTGAGTCCTTGAAGAAACAAGGGTGGGAGGGAGGGAAAAACAAAGGCAACTTGGAGACGGATGAAACAAACACCGTTGAGAAGAACTGATAATTGATCTTGTGGATGTTGCAATGATCGGATCCACTTGAAGAGAAGTACACCGGTTAAAAAGGATTGACATGGCAATCTCGATGATCGAGAAGGATTACTGTTCACATCGAGGTATGAGAACACCTCTTAGGAAAAGGTATGGAATCCACATTTGACTTCGAAGCAACTCGAATACCACAACTCAAAACAAAACGAAGGATTGGCTTGCAGAATAAGCCAGAACAAACATATGATAGAGATTTCGTCCGAAGTTTTCGTGGTGGGGCCTACATGGGCTCGATCGTACAGCACCATCATGTATAAGGCAGTGCACATGACATACGAAGCGTCCCCGGGTCGGCATAGCCAAGGACTCTTTAAGACACAACGAGGCCACTGTAAAACCAACCGTGAATAGGCGGACCACTAGACGTCGAACCCCAATTTCATATCATACATCTGTTGGAAAGATATCCTAAGAGCTACTTGAATTCCCACTTATAAACTCCCGAAATTTTCCGGTTATGCAATCAGGTGTTGGGGATACAGGGGAAGCATAATATCTCACCCAAAACTAGCAAATCCTACATCCAGCTGTATCCATCCTTCAACACATAACCAAGAAACCTTCGGAAATCATCTACCTCAACCTTTGAAAAGCATCCGTTATACAAGTTATGGCAATACTCCCGAACTCCCGCCCCAGTACTAGGTGGCGTCGAGGTTATCTCACCAACAACTGCATAAAAGAGATTTTCGATGTCGGCAAAACTAATCTCAGGTATTCCAGAACTGCAATGATAAAATTGTGACGACAACACCTCGGAGCTCAACTCCCCAGGACACTGCCACAACCCCTAAATGTCAGGAGGCACCAAGAACAATGTTCTCATCACAAATCGATCGGAACGATTCCAAGATACCCGTGTGATCCTAAATTTTTTTTAGTGAAATTTGAGAAGAGAAGAGTCAAAACTCTACGTCAGGATGCCTTACCAGAGCGATGAAGGGACTGGGGAGTAAAAAGAATTCCTAAACTCTCCGATATATAATTCCTAAATGACTCAAAACATTTTCTAGACTCAACCACGTCAGCTAATTCGATCAAGTAGGGGGGCTCCTAAGGTCGGGGAAGGCTCTGATTACCAACTTGTAACGCCCTCGATGCGGCTATATCTCCCACGTGTCGAAGCATGACTTAGAGGCATAACCGCATTGAAAGCAATGTCGCAAGTGAGGTAATCTTCACACCACCCATGTAATACATAAGGGAAAGAGATACATAGTTGGCTTACAATCGCCACTTCACACAATTACATGAATAAAGCATTACATCAACCAGCTACAATCAAGGCCCGACTACAGAGCCAAAATAAAAGAAGACTGCCCCAAATGCTACACAGATCCCCGATCGTCCCGACTGGGCTCCACTACTGATCAACTGGAACGAAACAACACAAAGGACAAGATCTTCATCGAGCTCCTCCTTGAGCTTGGTTGCGTCACCTGCTCGGTTCAATGGCACCTGCAAACTGGTTTTGGAAGTATCTGTGAGTCACGGGGACTCAGCAATCTCGCACCCTCGCGATCAAGACTATTTAAGCTTATAGGTAGGGTAAGAGGTATGAGGTGGAGCTGCAGCAAGCGACTAGCATATTTGGTGGCTAACATACGCAAATGAGAGCGAGAAGAGAAGGCAAAAGCACGGTCGAACAACTATGATCAAGAAGTGATCCTAGAACAACCTACGTCAAGCATAACTCCAACACCGTGTTCACTTCCCGGACTCCGCCGAGAAGAGACCATCACGGTTACACACACAGTTGATGTATTTTAATTAAGCTCAACTTCAGGTTTTCTACAACCGGACATTAACAAATTCCCATATGCCCATAACCGCGGGCACGACTTTCGAAAGTTCAAATCCCTGCAGGGGTGTCCCAACTTAGCCCATCACAAGCTCTCACGGTCAACGAAGGATATTCCTTCTAGCGGGAAGACCCGATCAGACTCGGAATCCCGGTTACAAGACATTTCGACACTGGTGAAACAAGACCAGCAAAGCCACCCAGATGTGCCGACAAATCCCGATAGGAGCTGCACATATCTCGTTCTCAGGGAACACCGGATGAGCCAGACGTCGGGTGGGCCAGCCCAGAGTTGCCCCTGGTAGCTCCGGACATCGCTCAGTTTGGACCAACACTCAGAGGAGCACTGGCCCGGGGGTTTAATAAAGATGACCCTTGGGCAGGCCTACCCAAGGGAAAGAAAAAGGCTAGGTGGCGAATGGTAAAACCAATGTTGGGCCTTACTGGAAGAATTTTATTCAAGGCGAACTGTCAAGGGGTTCCCATTATAACCCAACCGCGTAAGGAACGCAAAATCCGGGAACATAACACTGATATGACGGAAACTAGGGTGGCAAGAGTGGAACAAAACACCAGGCATAAGGCCGAGCCTTCCACCCTTTACCAAGTATATAGATGCATTAATTAGATAAGAGATATTGTGATATCCCAACAAGTAAATATGTTCCAACAAGGAACAACATATCCATGTACCAACAAGGTACAAACTTCATCTTCAGCTGCAAGTAACAACGCTATAAGAGGGGCTAAGCAAAGCGGTAACATAGCCAAAACAATGGTTTGCTAGGACAAGGTGGGTTAGAGGCTTGGCTTAACAACATGGGAGGCATGATAAGCAAGTGGTAGGTATCGCAGCATAGGCATAGCAAAAGAGCGAGCATCTAGCAAGCAAAGATAGAAGTGATTTCGAGGGTATGGTCATCTTGCCTGAAATCCCGCAAGGAAGAAGAACGAGTCCATGAAGAAGACAAACGGACGTAGACAAGCCGTTCCTCACAAACGCGACGTTATCGGAACCAACCGGAAGAAGCAACACCGGAAAGAAGCAAACAACATAGTAAACAACCACCACATAGACATGGCATGATGCACAACCAAGTATGATGCATGTCCGATTTAACGAGGCATTGCATGGCAAAATGCACCAACAATCCTACAAATTAAGTGGAGCTCAATATGCAACGGGATGCATATTGACGGAACACCATATTCGGGTTACTTAGTTCGATCTCGTTTATGTACCCAACAATATTAAATGTTGTTAGCATGGAAAGAGGGTGAAGCAAAGTAAGGCTACCTATCTAGTCAAGTTTAAATGAGGCCGGAAGCAACGAACAACAATTCCGGTAAATCCCCATATGCATAAATTAGGTTTGGGACTGATCTTCCCTAAACACAATTTTAGAGTTATTAAACATGCAAATTGGTACCACCATGTTAAACTAGGCATTTTTCTACCCCATTTACATATAAAGTTTGTTACGGTTAATTTGTTATGAATTAAATCATTTTTACATGGCATAGGAGCAAATTTAACCAAACATCATTTTTATATATTTTAAACATGGATGAAAGTTGCATATTTTTAAACTAGATGAAATTCTAAGC
Source organism: Triticum urartu (assembly GCF_003073215.2). NCBI lineage: Eukaryota > Viridiplantae > Streptophyta > Magnoliopsida > Poales > Poaceae > Triticum > Triticum urartu. The sequence goes on from NC_053028.1 coordinate 318,436,590, forward strand.
ATGTTTCATATATGACATGTTTTATTTGGATGCACGGATATTTAGTTATGAACAAATCAAAATGATGGCATGTTTTGTAAATATGCATGCCCTTGAAATTAGACAAATCGCAGCGAACAAAAAAAATGTGGGCCGAATGCTGCTCACTGTGGAAGCCCAACAGCAGATCTGTTCCGAAGTGGATGTGGCTGTGTGCGTGCAACAGTATACAGGAAAAACAGAGCAAAAATTGGGGCGCCTGGGACTCGAACCCCAGATCCCTTGGATGTGTGCACACACTGTTAACCAGATGGGCTACGATGGAACTATGGTGAAAAGGTCTTATGCTCGAGATGAACCATACCCTGGCGCTGATCTGGCTTACCATGGGCTTGGCCCGTTCAAAAGAACATAGAGGAGGCCTGGCGCTGGAGGAGAGGTAGGCCGTGCAGGGCTCGCAGGGGAGCCAGCTGGGCCTTGCTCGACGCGGTGGGACGAGTCGATCTAGATCGGGCTGCGGTCAACGTGAACGAGTCGAGCGAGCGACTCTGCTCTCGTCTCTGAAGAACGAACACTGCAGCGGGGGCGGGGGTTCAGAGGTAACAGCAGCGGCAGAGACGAGCGGTTCCAGGGCGGGGCGTCGTTCAACTGCGAGGAGCGGGCAGATGGTGGCAGAAACGGGGCGGCGGTGCTGGTAGCCTACTCCGGCAAGGTACTTGGTAGGGCGGCGGGTCTAGACGACGGGAACGGCGCAGATGGAGGTCGCAGGCGGCGGGGGCTCCTCCTGGATCCGCGCGACGAGGAGGAAGACGGGACAGCGACGAGCACGGGAGGTGCAGAACCTTGCACCGGCGACCAGGACAGCAGGGGCGAGCTCCGTTTGTTTCCTAGGAGAGGAGAAAAACAAACGAGGGCGGGAGAGAGATTAGAGGAGGTAAGAGAGGAAAATAGGGGAGAGGAAAAAGGAAGCCGGCGGCGACTCATCTGCTGGGTTTTTGCTGGCGATGAGCGGTGCGCGGCCGCGGTCAGGGACGAAGGAGCTGCGTGCGGCCGGACTTGCTTAGGATGCAGGGGAGGCAGAGGCGTGCGAGGCTGTGGCCTCGATCCATCCTCGATCGAGCGCCAACTGGTTGCAGGGAAGATCGAGCGTGGGGGGGAAGGAGGAGGCAAACCGAATGTTGGATCGGGGCGGATTATACTGGTTGGTTCGGCACTGAAAACAAAGGGAGTGGCGGCGGCGTGGGGATTGGATGGATGGGACAAGGTCCCTAGAATTTAGGGTTAGGGGCTATATATAGCATGTAGGTGAAAAGAGAGGGATCTGGATCATCGGATCAAAATTCGACGAACGAGAATAAATATGCTAAAGAATCCAATAAATAAAACGATGATATTTTGTAGATGTTTGGGGATGTTCCGGACCCAACGGTGACAACTCCCCGGGTCGGGTTCGGGACAACTTCCAGGCGCGTGCGAGGAGGACCGCGGGCTGACGAGAGAGATTAGGTTGGGACTGACGGTGGTAGTGGACTGTGAAGAAGGCCTCAGACTGAGAAAAGAGAAGAGTGAAAGGCCCGGCGACTGTTTCTGGAGACCGAAAACATCCGACGATTGGCCGGCTATACTGCCGCTATAGTTTAACGGTTGGGCTGTCAAACGAACTCCGAACGCGATGAAATTTGACAGGCGGTCTTCCTACACTAAAATAAGACCGCACGCCAACTTTCATCCCATTCCGAGAACATTTTCTGGCCACTTATGAAATAATATTTCGGACATGCTGCGGGCGCGTGCAAGTGTGGCTGGGCTCAGAACAGACAACAGAAGGAACTGGGGGAACCCGGACGAATGCAGGTTTTGAAAACATGATGATGCAATGCACATGATGACATGATATGGAATGCATGACACGCAAGCAATGACAAGCCAACAACAACGAATAACCGCAAGACACCTGGCACATCGGTCTCGGGGCGTTACACTATAGCATGGAGCAATCAAAAATTATAGATACGTTGGAGACGTATCAAGCATCCCCAAGCTTAATTCCTGCTCGTCCTCGAGTAGGTAAATGATAAAAATAGAATTTTTGATGTGGAATGCTACTTGGCATAATTTCAATGTAATTGTTCTTAATTGTGGTATGAATATTCAGATCCGAAAGATTCAAGAAAAAAGTTCAATATTGACATAGAAATAATAATACTTCAAGCATACTAACTAAGAAATTATGTCTTCTCAAAATAACATGGCCAAAGAAAGTTATCCCTACAAAATCATATAGTCTGGCTATGCTCTATCTTCACCACACAAAGTATTTAAATCATGCACAACCCCGATGACAAGCCAAGAAATTGTTTCATATTTTTGACATTCTCAAAACCTTTTCAATTTTCACGCAATACATGAGCGTGAGCCATGGATATAGCACTTTAGGTGGAATAGAATGGTGGTTGTGGAGGAGACAAAAAGGAGAAGATAGTCTCACATCGACTATGCGTATCAACGGGCTATGGAGATGCCCATCAATAGATATCAATGTGAGTGAGTAGGGATTGCCATGCAACGGATGCACTAGAGCTATAAGTATATGAAAGATCAAAAAGAAACTAAGTGGGTGTGCATCCAACTTGCTTGCTCACGAAGACCTAGGGCATTTTGAGGAAGCCCATCATTGGAATATACAAGCCAAGTTCTACAATGAAAAATTCCCACTAGTATATGAAGGTGATAAAAAAGGACACTCTCTACTATGAAGATCATGGTGCTACTTTGAAGCACAAGTGTGGTAAAAGGATAGTAGCATTGTCCCTTCTCTATTTTTCTCTCATTTTTTTATTTGGTCCTTTTCTCTCTCTTTTTTATGGCCGGAGTCTCATCCCGACTTGTGGGGGAATCATAGTCTCAATCATCCTTTCCTCACATGGGACAATGCTCTAATAATGATGATCGTCACACTTTTATTTACTTACAACTCTAGAATTACAATTTGATACTAGAACAAAAATATGACTCCATGTGAATGCCTCCGGCGGTGTACCGGGATATGCGATGAATCAAGAGTGACATGTATGAAAGAATTATTAATGGTGGCTTTGACACAAATACGATGTCAACTACATGATCATGCAAAGCAATATGACAATGATGGAGCGTGTCATAATAAACGGAACAGTGGAAAGTTGCATGGAAATATATCTCGGAATGGCTATGGAAATGCCATGATAGTTGGGTATGGTGGCTGTTTTGAGGAAGGTATATGGTGGGTGTATGATACCGGCGAAAGGTGCGCGGATTAGAGAGGCTAGCAATGGTGGAAGGATGAGAGTGCGTATGATCCATGGACTCAACATTAGTCATAAAGAACTCACATACTTATTGCAAAAATCTACAAGTTATCAAAGCAAAGTATTATGCGCATGCTCCTAGGGGGATAGATTGGTAGGAAAAGACCACCGCTTGTCCCCGACCGCCACTCATAAGGAAGACAATCAATAAATAAATCATGCTCTGACTTCATCACATAACAGTTCACCATACGTGCATGCTACGGGAATCACAAACTTTAATACAAGTATTTCTCAAATTCACAACTACTCAACTAGTATGACTCTAATATCACCATCTCCATATCCCAAAACAATTATCAAGCATCAAACTTCTCTTAGTATTCAACACACTCATAAGAGAATTTTATTATTAATATTGTATACCTAGCATATAAGGATTATTTAAGCAAATTACCATGCGATTTAAGACTCTCAAAATAATCTAAGTGAAGCATGAGAGATCAATAGTTTCTATAAAACAAATCCACCACCATGCTCTAAAAGATTATAACACCCTCGACGCGACTATATCTCCCATGTGTCGAGGCACGACTTAGAGGCATAATCGCATTGAAGGTATATGTCGCAAGTTAGGCAATCTTCACAACATCCCATGTAATAAGATAATAAAAGGGGAGATAACATAGTTGGCTTACACTCGCCACGTCAATCAAGTACATAAATAACATTACATCATCCAAACACTCATGGCCCGACTACGGCGCCAAAATAAAAGATAACCCAACATGCGACACGGTCCCAATCACCCCCAACTGGGCACCACTACTGATCATCAGGAAAGGAAACATAGTATCGTTGAGAGTCCTCGTCGAACTCCCACTTGAGCTCGAGCGCGTCTACTAGAGCGGAACCATCGGGCCCTGCATCTGGTGTAATAGTAATCTGTGAGCCACAGGGACTCAGCAATCTCGCACCCTCGCGATCAAGACTATTTAAGCTTATAGGTAAGGCAAGGTAAATATATGTGGAGCTGCAGCAAGCGACTAGCAAAATATGGTGGCTAACCTGTTCGCAAAAGAGAGCGAGAAGAGGAGGCAAAGCGCGAGCGAGAAACTAGAGAACAACCTGCGCAAGCATTACTCCAACACCGTGTCCACTTCCCGGACTCCGCCGAGAAGAGGCCATCACGGTAACACACTCAGTTGATTCATTTTAATTAAGTTAAGGTTCAAGTTATCTACAACCGGACATTAACAAATTCCCATCTGCCCATAACCGTGGGCACGGCTTTCGAAAGTTCAAATCCCTGCAGGGGAGTCCCAACTTAGCCCATGACAAGCTCTCATGGTCAACGAAGGAATAGACCTCCTCCCAAGACGTTCCGGTCAGACTCGGTATCTCGGTTCTTCAAGACACTTCGACAGGTTATAACAAGACCAGCAACACCGCCTGAATGTGCCGACAAATCCCGATAGGAGCTGCACATATGTCGTTCTCAGGGCACACTCAGATGAGCAAGACGTCGGGTAGGCCAGCCCAGAGTTGCCCCTGGTAGCCCCGAACATCGCTCGGTTGGACCAACACTCAGAGGAGCACTGGCCCGGGGGGGCTAAAATAAGATGACCCTCGACCTCCGGAAACCCAAGGGAAAAGAGGCTAGGTGGCAAATGGTAAAACCAAGGTTGGGCATTGCTGGAAAAGCTTTAATCAAGGCGAACTATCAAGGGGTTCCCATTATGAGGCCATCATGGTAACACACTCAGTTGATTCATTTTAATTAAGTTAAGGTTCAAGTTATCTACAACCGGACATTAACAAATTCCCATCTGCCCATAACTGCGGGCACGGCTTTCGAAAGTTCAAATCCCTGCAGGGGAGTCCCAACTTAGCCCATGACAAGCTCTCACGGTCAACGAAGGAATAGACCTCCTCCCAAGACGTTCCGATCAGACTCGGTATCTCGGTTCTTCAAGACACTTCGACAGGTTATAACAAGACCAGCAACACCGCCCGAATGTGCCGACAAATCCCGATAGGAGCTGCACATATGTCGTTCTCAGGGCACACTCAGATGAGCAAGATGTCGGGTAGGCCAGCCCAGAGTTGCCCCTGGTAGCCCCGAACATCGCTCGGTTGGACCAACACTCAGAGGAGCACTGGCCCGGGGGGGCTAAAATAAGATGACCCTCGAGCTCCGGAAACCCAAGGGAAAAGAGGCTAGGTGGCAAATGGTAAAACCAAGGTTGGGCATTGCTGGAAAAGCTTTAATCAAGGCGAACTATCAAGGGGTTCCCATTATAACCCAACCGCATAAGGAACGCAAAATCTGGGAACATAACACCGATATGACGGAAACTAGGGCGGCAAGAGTGGAACAAAACACTAGGCGAGAGGCTGAGCCTTCCACCCTTTACCAAGTATATAGATGCATTAAGATAACAAGATAATATAATGATATCCCAACAAGTAAATAAATGTTCCAACAAGGAACGGCCTTCAATCTTCACCCGCGACTAGCAACGCTATAAGAGGGGCTGAGCAAAGCGGTAACATAGCCAATCAACGGTTTGCTAGGACAAGGTGGGTTAGAGGTTTGACATGGCAATTCGGGAGGCTTGAAAGCAAGTGGTAGGCATCGTAGCATTGGCATAGCAAAAGAGCGAGCAATCTAGCATAGCAAAGATAGTAGTGATTTCGAGGGTATGATCATCTTGCCTGCAAAGCTGTCAGAGTTGACGGGATCCTCGAAAGCAAACTCAACGGGCTCCTCGTTAGCGAACTCGTCTCCCGGCTCTACCCAAACAAGACAAACAAGCAAGAAGGACACAATCAACCACGTGCAAGACTCAAACAAAATGATGCAAGGATGGTATGCTATGCGGGATGCGATGCGGGATGCATATGCAAGATGTGACAGGAAATGCAAGAACCTGGCCTCACTTGGGAATCCAAGTGTGCCACTGGAAAGATGAGATGAAATCGCTTGAAAACGATATAAAGAACGCCGGAATCGGAGTTACGGTTTGGAAATGGCAAGCAATTCAAATATGACACCGGTCTGCGATTTACAGCAAGTAGGCATCTAAATGCAATGAGATGAACATGCTACAACACCCAAACATGGCAACAAAATACATGGCAGGGATGCATACAAGATTCTTAAAAAAAGTCTAGCACTGAGCTACGGCCAATTCATCCATTAACAGGTTCAAACAAGCATGGCAAAAATGCATATGGTAAACAGATCTCAGGCTTAGTGAAATTAACACTTGTCTAGAATTTCAGATCAGGTAGCACTCTTCGGAGCAACAAAACTACATGTTACAGGACCTGAACATGGCAAAGTAAAGTATGGCATGGAGCTACTCAAAGAGCTTAACAAAAGTACCTTGGTGACCTTGAGCCAAAAGGGATGAGAAAATACAATTGCAAGCATGTGAACATGGCAAAAACAGATATCAAGTAGGCATGTTTACGAGCTCGATGCACTCACTACGGTGCAAGTCATGACCAACTAAGCATACATCTATCAAGAACACACAAAATGCAAGCTAGACATGGCAAGAACAATAGCATAGCATGTACGGATCAACTACAACATCATCAGCAAAATTGCAAACTAGTTGACAATATGCCCAGATTCACAAAGTAGCAAAAGTAGAGCTCGATTGGCTCAAGCTAGGGTGCTCCATAATTTCAAACAAAGACATGGATGGATAGAGCACTACAAGATTAACAAAACATCCTTACTGATCATCCTCAAAAGAGGAACGGATCACTAGGAAACAACATGAACATATGGCCATATGAGATAAACATCTCAAGGACTTAGTGGAATTACTAAGTCCCTGAAATCAGAATTACCAAGTGCACCACTTTGCAAGCTTGTGCCAGTCACCACACTCATCACAAAAATACATGGGTTGCACCTCTGGAAAGATGACAAAACCTTTAACAAAACATATGTAGAGCTCAGGGGCATATCATGCACACATTAATCATGGCAAAAATGACAAAAAACTAAATGGAGCAGCAGATCTGACAATTATCTCAAGTAGCCCTCTTCTAACAGCATTTCGGCATCAAGATGAACTCAAATGAAAATGATGCAGTGGAATGAAATGATGTAATCTCAGAGATGAACATTTTGATATGCTATATGCCAAAAACGGAGTTACGGATGCGGAGATACAAGGCTATGAACAGGAGCATATGGACTAGAAAATTCCGGGGACTTAGAAAAAAAGAACCACCAGATCTAGGGTTTCGGTGGCACGCAATCCGAGGTCGACCGGATCCCTCGCCGGAGTCGTTGGCCAGGGAGGCGGCCGGAGCGGGAGGAAGAGGCCGGGGCGGCGGAGAGGAGGCGAGGGGCGGCGGAGCCGCGGCGGCCGGCGACGAGGCGGCGCACGGTGGCGGCGGCTCGCGGCAGAGGCGGCGGGGCCGGCGAACGGGGCGAGGAGGCAGGCGGCTTCGGGTGGCGGCGCGGGGGAGATGGGCCGCGGGGGCCGGCTCCGGGCTCCCCGGGCCGCGCGGCGGCGGGCGGCGGTACAGGGACACGTGGCGCGATGGGAGAGGCTGGGAGCGGCGGCGGGATTTATCCGGCGTCGCCCGGATGTGTCCGGCGGCGCGGAGGGAAAAATATCTAGGGTTAGGGGGAAGGAGACCCGGGATTTCGTGGAGGGATCTATTTATAGGCATAGAGGGAGCTAGGAGAGTTCAAATGAGGTGCGGTTTTCGGCCACGCGATCGTGATCGAACGATCTAGACGATGGAGAAGGCTTAGGTGGGTTTTGGGACAAATGGAAGGGATGTTGGGCTGCAACTCACACGAGGCCTTTCGGTCCCTCGGTTAACCGTTGGAGTATGAAACGAAGTCCAAATGATACGAAACTTGACAGGCGGTCTACCGGTAGTAAACCAAGGCCGCTTGGCAAGTCTCGGTCCAATCCGGAAATGTTTAATCCCCACACACGAAAGAAAGGTAGAATTGACCACCGGAGGAGAACGAAGCGCCGGAATCCAAAACAGACAATGGGGAAAATGCTCGAATGCATGAGATGAACACGTATGCAAATGCAATGCACATGATGACATGATATGAGATGCATGACAATGATAACAACACACGGAGACAAAGACCCGAACCCGAGAAAATAAAATAACTTAACGCCGGAAACGGCAAGAGTTGGAGTACAAATTGGGAAAGTTACATCCGGGGTGTTACAACACTCCACCACTACGAAAGGATCTCGTCCCGAGATCTAGGACTGAAAGAACACCGGGTACTCAGAATGGAGGTGATCCTCGCGTTCCCAGGTAGCTTCACGGTCGGAATGGTGTGACCACTTGACTTTGAGGAATTTGATTGACTTATTGCGAGTCTTGCGTTCAGTCTCTTCAAGAATAGCAACTGGGTGCTCACGATAAGAGAGATCTTCTTGGAGCTCAATGTCCTCGAAGTTGACGGTGCGGTCAGGAGTCTTGAAGCACTTTCGGAGCTGAGAGACATAGAACACATCATGAACATTTGCAAAGTTTGAAGGAAGCTCGAGTTGATAGGCGAGGTCGCCTCTCTTGCTGACAATCTTGAAAGGTCCCACATATCTAGGGGCAAGCTTCCCTTTGATACCGAAGCGACGAGTACCTTTCATAGGAGAAACGCGGAGGTAAACATGATCTCCGATCTCGAAAGCCAAATCACGGTGCTTACTATCATAGTAGCTCTTCTGGCGGGATTGGGCTGCTTTGAGGTTATCTCGAATGACTTTGCACATTTCCTCTGCCTCTGTGATTAAGTCATTTCCCAAAAGCTGACGTTCACCGGTTTCCGACCAGTTGAGAGGGGTACGACACTTCCTGCCATACAGAATTTCAAATGGGGTCTTGCCCGAACTTGCTTGAAAACTGTTGTTGTAGGAGAATTCAGCATAAGGAAGACAATCCTCCCACTTCATGCCGAAGGAGATCACACAAGCCCTGAGCATATCTTCAAGAATCTGGTTGACACGCTCGACTTGACCGCTAGTTTAGGGATGGAAAGCTGTGCTGAAGCGGATGTTCGTGCCCATGGCCTTCTGAAAAGAATCCCAAAACTTGGATGTAAAAATGCTGCCACGGTCTGAAGAGATCACTTGTGGAATACCGTGCAGAGAGACAATTCGAGAGGTATAGAGTTCCGCTAATTGAGCTGCAGTGATCGACTCTTTGATAGGCAGAAAGTGAGCCACTTTAGTGAGTTTGTCGATGACAACGAATATAGCATCATTGCCACGCTTGGACTTTTGAAACCCAGTCACGAAGTCCATTTCAATGTGGTCAAACTTCCATTCTGGAATGGCAAGAGATTGGAGGAGACCAGCTGGCCTTTGGTGTTCTGCCTTCACTCTTCTGCAGACATCACATTCATTCACGAATTGAGCAATCTCGCGCTTCATTCGAGTCCACCAATAAGCCTGCTTAAGGTCCTGATACGTCTTCGTGCTCCCAGGGTGGATGGAGAGGAGAGAATTGTGAGCCTCGTTCATGATCACTTTACGGAGGTCACCTTTGGGTACAACAATATGATCCTCGAAGAAGAGAGTATCCTTGTCATCAAGGCGGTAGCACTTGTACTTGGGTTGATTCTTGGCAATCCCAATCTTCACCTTTTTCACCATAGCATCAAGAAGCTGAGCTTGGCGAATCTGGTCTTCCAAGGTAGGAGAGACTTGAAGGTTGGCGAGGAAACCTTGAGGAACAACTTGCAGATTAAGTTTGCGGAAAGCTTCACAAAGCTCGGGTTGATAAGGCTTAAGTATCAGACTGTTGCAGTAAGCTTTCCTGCTCAATGCGTCAGCAATCACATTGGCCTTGCCTGGAGTATACTCAATACTCGGATTATACTCTTTAATCATTTTGACCCATCGAGTTTGCCTGAGGTTGAGATTAGGCTGAGTGAAGATGTACTTGAGACTCTTGTGATCAGTGAAAATTTCCACTTTTCTTCCCAATAAGAGATGTCTCCAAGTCAAAAGAGCATGCACAACTGCCGCCAACTCGAGATCGTGAGTGGGGTAATTCTTCTCATTAGGCTTCAACTGGCGAGAGGTATAAGCAAAAACTTTCTTCTCTTGCATCAATACTGCGCCAAGACCTTGGAGAGAGGCATCACAAAAGACCTCATACGGCTTGGATTCATCAGGCGGAGTCAGAACTGGAGCAGTGATCAATTTCTCTTTCAAAGTGTTGAAAGCAATGTCACACTCCGGAGACCAAACGTACTTGACGTGCTTCTGGAGAAGATTAGAGAGAGGCTTCGCGATCTTAGAAAAGTTTTCAACGAATCTTCGGCAATAGCTTGCGAGACCGAGGAAGCTACGGAGTTGCTTCACGTTCTGAGGAGGTTCCCAATTCACAATTGCAGACACCTTCTCAGGATTCACGGCAATGCCCTTGCAGAGATGATATGACCAAGATAAAGAACCTCATCGAGCCAAAATTCACACTTGGAGAACTTGGCGTAGAACTGATGTTCCCTGAGCTTATCGAGTACCAAACGCAAGTGCTTGGCATGATCTTCCTTGTTCTTCGAGAAAACCAGAATGTCGTCGAGATAGACCAAAACAAAGTCATTGGTGTAGGCGTTGAAGATGAAGTTCATCATGCGAGAGAATGTCGGAGGAGCGTTGACAAGATCAAAAGACATGACAGTGTATTCATACGAACCATAGCTTGTCCTGAAAGCTGTCTTAGGCATATCTTGTTCATGGATACGAATCTGATGATAACCCATACGGAGATCAAGCTTGGAGAATACTTGGGCACCTTTAAGTTGTTCGAACAGCTCGTTGATGTTGGGAAGTGGGTATTTGTTCTTGATGGTCTTCTTGTTCAATGGACGGTAATCAACACAAAGTCGGTCCGTTCCATCCTTCTTCTTCACAAAAAGAATGCCACAACCCCATGGAGAAGAACTAGGCCGGATGAGACCCATTTTCTCTTGAATATCGAGTTGCTTCTTCAGCTCCTTCAACTCTTCAGGTCCGAGCTTATAAGGACATTTGCACACAGGTTCCGTGCCAGGCTCAAGATCAGTAACGAATTCAACTGGCCGGTGCGGAGGCATTCCTGGAAGCTCTTCTGGAAAGACGTCTTGATATTCGCAAACGACTGGAATCTGCGAGATAGCATCCAGTTCACCCTTCTCATTGAGAGAAAACAGACGGATAGTATCATCACGAGCGGCAAAGACAATTACATCCTCAGACGAATGAGTCAATTGAATCTGCCTGGCAGCACAATCAAGATGCGCCTTGTGCTTAGAAAGCCAATCCATTCCGAGAATAAGATCAATATCCGAGTTACCAAGAACCATTGGAGAAGAAAGAAACTTGTAATTGCCCAACGTGATAGTAACATCCGGAGCCATCATTTTAGTGTTCATGAACAAACCCGGAGAAGAAACCGCTATCGGCTTAGGCAAATCAATAGTATGCACATCATGCATAGATGCAAAAGGCTTCGATAAAAAAGATAAAGATGCACCAGTGTCAAAAAGAACTCTTGCGGGAATGTCATTAACAGGAAGGTTACCCATGATCACATCTGGTGAGTCCTCTGCCTGAGCTGCATTCAGCAAGTTGACCTTGGCGGACTTGGTGTTATGCTTGACCACAGCTGTACTTGCCGATCTGATAGGAGGAGGAGGAGGAAGACGCCTCTGGTTGAAACACTTGTTGGCATAGTGACCCTTCTGTTGGAACTTGTTGCACGTGACCTCAGAAAGCGGACGGTGATACGGAGCACTCGATCTTGGAGCTTGAGACGAAGTCTTGTTCTGAAAGCCAGGGTTGGGTGGGTGGGAAGAACCACTGCCACCTTTGTTCTTCTGCTGATACGGCTGACGGAACAGAGGAGGAGGAAGCCAATACTTCTGCTGCTTGGCCACTTGAGTAGAGGAAGAAGGAGTAACATCTCTTACTCGCTTCTTGGAAGCATCACACCTCAACTGAGCAGCCTCTTGCTTCAATGCCATGTTGTAGAACTCACTGTATCTCAAGGGCTCAAAGAGAACAAGAGCGAGCTGAATTTCTTCTCTGAGACCACCCCTGAACTGATATATCATGCTCTTCTCGTCATGGACGTCCTGCTTGGCAAAGCGGGCGAGCTTCTGAAACAACTTGTTGTAGTCATAGACAGACAAAGAGCCTTGCTTCAGGTTGCGGAATTCCTCACGCTTGCTTTCAACCACACTCTGAGGAATATGATGAGCTCAGAAATCTCGGCGAAAATCATCCCAAGTGATAACACGTCCACCTCTAGAATCCTTGTATTGCTGGAACCATTCTGCAGCTTGATCTTTGAGTTGGAAGGAAGCGAACTTAACAAAGTCCTCAGGCCTGACGTTACTGCACTCGAAATGCTTGCACAGATCCACAAGCCAATCGTCAGCATCGGTTGCCTCAACACAATTGCTGAAAGTCTTTGGCCCGTTAGCAAGGAACTGGTTGAGTGTAGCAAAGTGATTCTGATTGTTGCCTTGATTGCCTTGGTTGCCTTGATTACGCTCTTGAAGAATTTGCATGATCAACTGTGTGTTTGCATTGGTTGCGGCCATCACAGCTTGCCATGCCTCCGGAGGAGGTGGTGGTGGTGGCGGATTAGGATTCGGAGTCGTGCGTGTTGGAGGAGCCATTCTGAAGAGGTTGACATCCATTAGCACATCGATAGACAAATATTGCATATAGTCTTCACATCCGAACAAAATGAACGAATGCATTCCTCTTGAAATGGTCACATATCCATAAATTGAGAAGCCACGTAGAATTAAGATAGAGAAATAAATAAACAAGGTGCGGATCAAGAACGAATAATCGGTAAGAAATCCCAATCTCAAACCAAATATCCGTGGAAGAAGAACTAGAGCTACTAGATTTCCCACCTATGAAACTCCCGAACCTTTTCGGTTATGCAATCAGGTGTTGGGGATACAGGGGAAGCATAATATCTCACCCAATTCTAGCAATTCCTACATCCAGCTGTATCCATCCTTCAACACATAACCGAGAAAAACTTCGGAAACCATCTACCTCAACCTTCGAAAGGCATCCGTTATACAAGTTATGGTGATACTCCCGAACTCCTGCCCTAGTACTGGGTGGCGTCGAGGTTATCTCACCAATGAACTGCATAAAAGAGATTTTCGATGTTGGCGTACTAATCTCAGGTATTCCAGAATTGCAACGATAAAATTATGATGACAACACCTCAGAGCTCAACTCCCCGGGACACTTCCACAAAACCGCTGACAGGAGGCACCAAGACAATGTTCTCATCATAAAAACATCGGAACGATTCCAAGATACCCGCGTGATCCTAAAATTTTTTTAGTGAAATTTGAGAAGAGAAGAGTCAAAACTCTACGTCAGGATGCCTTACCAGAGCGATGAGGAGACTGAGAAGTAAAAAGAATTCCTAAACTTTCCGATATATAATTCCTAAATGACTCAAAACATTTTTCTAGACACAACTCGGCCGCTAAAAACGATCAAGCAATGGGGCTCCTAAGGTCGGGGAAGGCTCTGATACCAACTTATAACACCCTCGATGCGACTATATCTCCCACGTGTCGAGGCACGACTTAGAGGCATAATCGCATTGAAGGCATATGTCGCAAGTTAGGCAATCTTCACAACATCCCATGTAATAAGATAATAAAAGGGGAGATAACATAGTTGGCTTACACTCGCCACATCAATCAAGTACATAAATAACATTACATCATCCAAACACTCATGGCCCGACTACGACGCCAAAATAAAAGATAACCCAACATGCGACACGGTCCCAATCACCCCCAACTGGGCACCACTACTGATCATCAGGAAAGGAAACAAAGTATCGTTGAGAGTCCTCGTCGAACTCCCACTTGAGCTCGAGCGCGTCTGCTGGAGCGGAATCATCGGGCCCTGCATCTGGTGTAATAGTAATCTGTGAGCCACAGGGACTCAGCAATCTCGCACCCTCGCGATCAAGACTATTTAAGCTTATAGGTAAGGCAAGGTAAATATATGTGGAGCTGCAGCAAGCGACTAGCAAAATATGGTGGCTAACCTGTTCGCAAAAGAGAGCGAGAAGAGGAGGCAAAGCGCGAGCGAGAAACTAGAGAACAACCTGCGCAAGCATTAATCCAACACCGTGTCCACTTCCCAGACTCCACCGAGAAGAGGACATCACGGTAACACACTCAGTTGATTCATTTTAATTAAGTTAAGGTTCAAGTTATCTACAACCGGACATTAACAAATTCCCATCTGCCCATAACCGCGGGCATGGCTTTCGAAAGTTCAAATCCCTGCAGGGGAGTCCCAACTTAGCCCATGACAAGCTCTCACGGTTAACGAAGGAATAGACCTCCTCCCAAGACGCTCAGATCAGACTCGGTATCTCGGTTCTTCAAGACACTTCGACAGGTTAAAACAAGACCAGCAACACCGCCCGAATGTGCCGACAAATCCCGATAGGAGCTGCACATATGTCATTCTCAGGGCACACTCAGATGAGCAAGACGTCGGGTAGGCCAGCCCAGAGTTGCCCCTGGTAGCCCCGGACATCGCTCGGTTGGACCAACACTCAGAGGAGCACTGGCCTGGGGGGCTAAAATAAGATGACCCTCGAGCTCCGGAAACACAAGGGAAAAGAGGCTAGGTGGCAAATGGTAAAACCAAGGTTGGGCATTGCTGGAAAAGCTTTAATCAAGGCGAACTATCAAGGGGTTCCCATTATGAGGCCATCATGGTAACACACTCAGTTGATTCATTTTAATTAAGTTAAGGTTCAAGTTATCTACAACCGGACATTAACAAATTCCCATCTGCCCATAACCGCGGGCATGGCTTTCGAAAGTTCAAATCCCTGCAGGGGAGTCCCAACTTAGCCCATGACAAGCTCTCACGGTTAACGAAGGAATAGACCTCCTCCCAAGACGCTCAGATCAGACTCGGTATCTCGGTTCTTCAAGACACTTCGACAGGTTAAAACAAGACCAGCAACACCGCCCGAATGTGCCGACAAATCCCGATAGGAGCTGCACATATGTCATTCTCAGGGCACACTCAGATGAGCAAGACGTCGGGTAGGCCAGCCCAGAGTTGCCCCTGGTAGCCCCGGACATCGCTCGGTTGGACCAACACTCAGAGGAGCACTGGCCTGGGGGGCTAAAATAAGATGACCCTCGAGCTCCGGAAACACAAGGGAAAAGAGGCTAGGTGGCAAATGGTAAAACCAAGGTTGGGCATTGCTGGAAAAGCTTTAATCAAGGCGAACTATCAAGGGGTTCCCATTATAACCCAACCGCGTAAGGAACGCAAAATCTGGGAACATAACACCGATACGACGGAAACTAGGGCGGCAAGAGTGGAACAAAACACTAGGCGAGAGGCCGAGCCTTCCACCCTTTACCAAGTATATAGATGCATTAACATAACAAGATAATATAATGATATCCCAACAATTAAATAAATGTTCCAACAAGGAACGGCCTTCAATCTTCACCCGCGACTAGCAACGCTATAAGAGGGGCTGAGCAAAGCGGTAACATAGCCAATCAACGGTTTGCTAGGACAAGGTGGGTTAGAGGTTTGACATGGCAATTTGGGAGGCCTGAAAGCAAGTGGTAGGCATCGTAGCATTGGCATAGCAAAAGAGCGAGCAATCTAGCATAGCAAAGATAGTAGTGATTTCGAGGGTATGATCATCTTGCTTGCAAAGCTGTCAGAGTTGACGGGATCTTCGAAAGCAAACTCAACGGACTCCTCATTAGCGAACTCGTCTCCCGGCTCTACCCAAACAAGACAAACAAGCAACAAGGACACAATCAACCACGTGCAAGACTCAAACAAAATGATACAAGGATGGTATGCTATGCGGGATGCGATGCGGGATGCATATGCAAGATGTGACAGGAAATGCAAGAACCTGGCCTCACATGGGAATCCAAGTGTGCCACTGGAAAGATGAGATGAAATCGCTTGAAAACGATATAAAGAACGCCGGAATCGGAGTTACGGTTTGGAAATGGCAAGCAATTCAAATATGACACCGGTCTGCGATTTACAGCAAGTAGGCATCTAAATGCAATGAGATGAACATGCTACAGCACCCAAACATGGCAACAAAATACATGGCAGGGATGCATACAAGATGCTTGACAAAAGTCTAGCACTGAGATACGGCCAATTCATCCATTAACAGGTTCAAACAAGCATGGCAAAAATGCATATGGTAAATAGATCTCAGACTTAGTGAAATTAACACTTGTCTGGAATTTCAGATCAGGTAGCACTCTTTGGAGCAACAAAACTACATGCTACAGGACCTGAACATGGCAAAGTAAAGTATGGCATGGAGCTACTCAAAGAGCTTAACAAAAGTACCTTGGTGACCTTGAGACAAAAGGGATGAGAAAATACAATTGCAAGCATGTGAACATGGCAAAAACATAATCAGTTCTCAGACTTAGTGAAAACTGGAGCATGCTGAAAACAGATATCAAGTAGGCATGTTTACGAGCTCGATGCACTCACTACGGTGCAAGTCATGACCAACAAAGCATACATCTATCAAGAACACACAAAATGCAAGCTAGACATGGCAAGAACAATAGCATAGCATGCACGGATCAACTACAACATCATCGGCAGAATTGCAAACAAGTTGACAATCTGCCCAGATTCACAAAGTAGCAAAAGTAGAGCTCGATTGGCTCAAGCTAGGGTGCTCCATAATTGCAAACAAAGACATGGATGGATAGAGCACTACAAGATTAACAAAACATCCTTACTGATCATCCTCAAAAGAGGCACGGATCACTAGGAAACAACATGAACATATGGCCATATGAGATAAACAGCTCAAGGACTTAGTGGAATTACTAAGTCCCTGAAATCAGAATTACCAAGTGCACCACTTTGCAAGCTTGTGCTAGTCACCACACTCATCACAAAAATACATGGGTTGCACCTATGGAAAGATGACAAAACCCTTAACAAAACATATGTAGAGCTCAGGGGCATATCATGCACACATTAATCATGGCAAAAATGACAAAAAACTAAATGGAGCAGCAGATCTGACAATTATCTCAAGTAGCCCTCTTCTAACAGCATTTAGGGCATCAAGATGAACTCAAATGAAAATGATTCAATGGAATGAAATGATGTACTCTCAGAGATGAACATTTTGATATGCTATATGCCAAAAACAGAGTTACAGATGCGGAGATACAAGGCTATGAACAGGAGCGTATGGACTAGAAAATTCCGGGGACTTAGAAAAAAAGAACCACTAGATCTAGGGTTTCGGTGGCACGCAATCCGAGGTCGACTGGATCCCTTGCCGGAGTCGTTGGCCGGGGCGGCGGCCGGAGCGGGAGATAGAGGCCGGGGCGGCGGAGAGGAGGCGAGGCCGAGGCGAGGGGCGACGGAGCCGCTGCAGCCGGCGACGAGGCGAGGTGGCGGCGCAAGGTGGCGGCGGAGTGGCGCCGGGCGGCGGCGGCTCGCGGCGGAAGCGGCGGGGCTGGCGAACGGGGCGAGGAGGCAGGCGGCGTCGGGCGGCGGCACGGGGGAGATGGGCCGCGGGGGCCGGCTCCGGGCTCCCCGGGCCGAGCGGCGGCGGGTGGCGGTACAGGGACACGTGGCGTGACGGGAGAGGCTGGGAGCGGCGGCGGGATTTGTCCGGCGTCGCCCGGACGTGTCCGGCGGCGCGGAGGGAAAAATATCTAGGGTTAGGGGGAAGGAGACCCGGGATTTCGTGGTGGGATCTATTTATAGGCATAGAGGGAGCTAGGAGAGTCCAAATGAGGTGCGGTTTTCGGCCACGCGATCGTGATCGAACGATCTAGATGATGGAGAAGGCTTAGGTGGGTTTTGGGCCAAATTGAAGGGGTGTTGGTCTGCAACACACACGAGGCCTTTCGGTCCCTCGGTTAACCGTTGGAGTATCAAACGAAGTCCAAATGATACGAAACTTGACAGGCGGTCTACCGGTAGTAAACCAAGGCCGCTTGGCAAGTCTCGGTCCAATCCGGAAATGTTTAATCCCCACACATGAAAGAACGGTAGAAATGACCACCGGAGGAGAACGAAGCGCCGGAATGCAAAACGGACAACGGGGAAAATGCTCGAATGCATGAGATGAACACGTATGCAAATGCAATGCACATGATGACATGATATGAGATGCATGACAACGATAACAACACACAGAGACAAAGACCCGAACCCGAGAAAATAAAATAACTTAACACCAGAAACGACAAGAGTTGGAGTACAAATTGGGAAAGTTACATCCGGGGTGTTACAAAGATATAAGTGAAGTACTAGAGCAAAACTATATAACTGAAAAGATATAAGTGAAGCACATAGAGTATTCTAATAATTTTTGAATCATGAGTGTCTCTCTCAAAAGGTGTGTACAGCAAAGATGATTGTGGTAAACTAAAAAATAAAGACTCAAATCATACAAGACGCTCCAAGCAAACCACATATCATGTGGTGAATAAAAATATAGCTCCAAGTAAAGTTACCGATAGAAGTAGACGAAAGAGGGGATGCCTTCTGGGGCATCCCCAAGCTTTGGCCTTTAGGTGTACTTAGATTATCTTGGGGGTTCCATGGGCATCCCCAATCTTAGGCTCTTGTCACTCCTTGTTCCAGAGTCCATCAAATCTTTACCCAAAACTTGAAAACTTCACAACCAAAAACTTAAAGAAGAAAATCTCGTGAGCTCCATTAGCGAAAGAAAATAAAAGACCACTTCAAGGTACTGTAATGAACTCATTCTTTATTTATATTGGTGTTAAACCTACTGTATTCCAACATCTCTATGGTTTATAAACTATTTTACTAGCCATAGATTCATCAAAATAAGCAAACAACACACGAAAAACAGAATCTGTCAAAAATAGAACAGTCTGTAGTAATCTGTAGCTAGAACAAGATCTGGAACCCCAACAATTCTAAAATAAATTGCTGGACGTGAGGAATTTATCTATTAATCATTTTCAAAAAGAATTAAGTAAATAGCACTTTCCAAATAAAAATGGCAGAAGTTCTCGTGAGCGCTAAAGTTTCTGTTTTTTACAGCAAGATTAACAAGACTTTCCCCAAGTCTTCCCAACGGTTCTACTTGGCACAAACACTAATTAAACACAAAAAACAACCAAAATAGAGGCTATATAACTTATTTATTACTAAACAGGAGCAAAAAATTAAGGAATAAAAATAAAATTGGGTTTCCTCCCAACAAGCGCTATCATTTAACGCCCCTAGCTAGGCATAAAAAGCAAGCATAGATCTAGGTATTGCCATCTTTGGTAGGCAATCCATAAGTGGATCTCATAATAGATTCATAAGGTAATTTAATTTTATTTCTAGGAAAGTGTTCCATTCCTTTCCTTATCGGAAATTGGAATCTAATATTTCCTTCCTTCATATCAATAATTGCACCAATCGTTCTAAGGAAAGGTCTACCAAGAATAATAGGACATGAAGGATTACAATCTATATCAAGAACGATAAAATCTACGGGCACATAATTCCTATTTGCAACAATAAGAACATCATTAATTCTTCCCATAGGTTTCTTAATAATGGAATCCGCAAGGTGCAAGTTTAGAGAGCAATCATCAAAATCACGGAAACCTAACAAATCACACAAAGTCTTTGGAATCGTGGAAACACTAGCACCCAAATCACACAAAGCATAGCATTCATGATCTTTAATTTTAATTTTAATAGTAGGTTCCCACTCATTATAAAGTTTTCTAGGGATAGAAACTTCCAACTCAAGTTTTTCTTCATAAGATTGCATCAAAGCATCAACGATATGTTTGGTAAAAGCTTTATTTTGGCTATAAGCATGAGGAGAATTTAGCACGGATTGCATCAAGGAAATACAATATATCAAAGAGCAGATATTATAATTAAATTCCTTGAAATCAAAAATAGTGGGTTCATTAACATCTAGAGTTTTGATTTCTTTAATCCCACTTTTATCAATTTTAGCATCAAGATCTAAAGACTCCGAATTCTTGGAACGCCTTCTAGGTAAAGGTGGATCATATTCAGTCCCATCATTATCAAGATTCATATTACAAAATGAAGATTTAATAGGGGACACATCAATAACTTTTAGATCTTCATCTTTATTTGCATGGTAACTAGAAGAACACGATCTTATAAAGGAATCTTTCTTAGCACGCATCCTAGCGGTTCTTTCTTTGCACTCATCAATGGAAATTCTCATGGCTTTGAGAGATTCATTGATATCATGTTTAGGTGGAATAGATCTAAGTTTCAAAGAATCAACATCAAGAGGAATTCTATCAACGTTCCTAGCCAACTCATCAATTTTAAGCAATTTTTCTTCAATCAAAGCATTGAAATTCTTTTGTGAAGTAATAAGTTCTTTATTATTAGATTCAAAATCAGAGGGCATCTTATTATAATTTACATAAGAATTGTTGTAGGAATTACCATAATTATTAGAGTAATTACTAGGATAAGGCCTAGGATTAAAATTTCCTCTATACGCGTTGTTACCCAAATTGTTCCTACCAACAAAATTCACATCCAAAGATTCATTATTATTCTCAATCAAAGTAGACAAAGGCATATCATTAGGATCAGAAGAAATACTTCTATTAGCAAATAATTTCATAAGTTCATCCATCTTTCCACTCAAAACATTAATTTCTTCTATTGCATGCACTTTCTTATTAGTAGATCTTTTAGTGTGCCATTGAGAATAATTAACCATAATATTATCTAGGAGTTTAGTAGCTTCTCCTAAAGTGATTTCCATAAAAGTGCCTCCCGCGGCCGAATCTAAAAGATTTCTAGAAGCAAAATTCAGTCCGGCATAAATTTTTTGTATAATCATCCACAAATTCAAACCATGAGTAGGGCAATTACGTATCATTAATTTCATCCTCTCGCAAGCTTGTGCAACATGTTCATGATCAAGTTGCTTAAAATTCATAATATCGTTTCTAAGAGAGATGATCTTAGCGGGTGGAAAATACTTAGAGATAAAAGCATCTTTGCACTTATTCCACGAATCAATACTATTTTTAGGCAAAGATGAAAACCAATCTTTAGCATGATCTCTAAGCGAAAAAGGAAATAGCTTCAATTTAACAATATCATTATCCACATCTTTCTTCTTTTGCATATCACACAAATCGACGAAGCTATTTAGATGGGTAGCGGCATCTTCACTAGGAAGGCCGGAAAATGGATCTTTCATGACAAGATTCAGCAATGCAGCATTAATTTCACAAGATTCAGCATCGGTAAGAGGAGCAATCGGAGTGCTAATAAAATCATTGTTGTTGGTATTGGTAAAGTCACACAATTTAGTATTATCTTGAGCCATCGTGACAAGCAAGCAATCCAACACACAAGCAAACAAGGAATGGGCAAATAAAACGGCAAATAGAGAAAGAGAGGGAGGATAGAGAGAGAGAGAGGGCGAATAAAACGGCAAGGGTGAAGTGGGTGAGAGGAAAATGAGATGCAAATGGCAAATAATGTAATGCGGGAGATAAGGGTATGTGATGGGTACTTGGTATGTTGACTTTTGCGTAGACCTCCCCGGCAACGGCGCCAGAAATCCTTCTTGCTACCTCTTGAGCACTTGCATTGGTTTTCCCTTGAAGAGGAAAGGGTGATGCAGCAGAGTAGCGTAAGTATTTCCCTCAGTTTTTGAGATCCAATGTATCAATCCAGTAGGAGGCTACGCGCGAGTCCCTCGCACCTACACAAAACAAATAAATCCTCCCAACCAATGCGATAAGGGGTTGTCAATCCCTACACGGTCACTTACGAGAGTGAGATCTGATAGATATGATAAGATACTATGTTTGGTATTTTTATGATAAAGATGCAAAGTAAAATAAAAGGCAATGAAAATAACTAAGTATTGGAAGATTAATATGATGAAGATAGACCCGGGGGCCATAGGTTTCACTAGTGGCTTCTCTCAAGAGCATAAGTATTTTACGGTGGGTGAACAAATTACTGTTGAGCAATTGACAGAATTGAGCATAGTTATGAGAATATCTAGGTATGATCATGTATATAGGCATCACGTCCAAGACAAGTAGACCGACTCTTGCCTGCATCTACTACTATTACTCCACACATCGACCGCTATCCAGCATGCATCTAGAGTATTAAGTTCATAAGAACAGAGTAACACCTTAAGTAAGATGACGTGATGTAGAGGGATAAATTCATGCAATATGATAAAAACCCCCATCTTGTTATCCTCGATGGCAACAATACAATACGTGCCTTGCTGCCCATACTGTCACTGGGAAAGGACACCACAAGATTGAACCCAAAGCTAAGCACTTCTCCCATTGCAAGAAAGATCAATCTGGTAGGCCAAACCAAACTGATAATTCGAAGAGACTTGCAAAGATAACCAATCATACATAAAACAATTCAGAGAAGATTCAAATATTGTTCATAAATAAACTTGATCATAAACCCACAAATCATCGGTCTCAACAAACACACCGCAAAGAAGATTACATTGAATAGATCTCCACAAGAGAGGGGGAGAACTTTGTATTGAGATCCAAAAAGATAGAAGAAGCCATCTAGATAATAACTATGGACCCGTAGGTCTGAGGTAAACTACTCACACTTCATTGGAGAGGCTATGGTGTTGATGTAGAAGCCCTCCGTGATCGACGCCCCCTTCGGCGGAGCTCCGGAACAGGCCCCAAGATGGGATCTCGTGGATACAACAAGTTACAGCGGTGGAAATAGGGTTTTGGCTCCATTTCTGATCGTTTGGGCGTACGTAGGTATATATAGGAGGAAGAATTACGTCGGTGGAGCAACAGGGGGCCCACGAGGGTGGAGGGCGCGCCTGGGGGGTAGGCGCGCCCCCTACCTCGTGCCTCCCTGTTGGTTGCTTGATGTAGGGTCCAAGTCTCCTGGATCATGTTTAGTGAGAAAATCACGTTCCCGAAGGTTTCATTCCGTTTGGACTCCGTTTGATATTCCTTTTCTTCGGAACCCTAAAATAGGCAAAAAACAACAATTCTGGGCCGGGCCTCCGGTTAATAGGTTAGTATATTATAAGAGTGTATAATAAAGCCCAATAATGTCCAAAACAGTAGATAATATAGCATGGAGCAATCAAAAATTATAGATACATTGGAGACGTATCAAGGAACCCCTCGAGCAAGAGCGCTTCAAGCGACAGCTAATTGCCACTGCGAGGAGCCTAAAAAAGAAATAACAACAGCTTCAAGCCGAACGGGATATGCTCAACGACAGATGGACCCAGGTCCTAGCTGCCGAGGAATACAGCCTCAAGAGCCCAACAAAGAGTTATCTGAAACGTCTGCTACTGCCACAGTTCGACGATGATGCCCTTGAGCAGATACCGTCAAGATATAATCATGCTGACGAACCAGACGCCACCACGTGGACGCGACAAAGCGGCTGCTTATGCCGACCACCAGCCTGCGCCACCTCGCCGTCGAGGCAAAGAGGTAGCAGCTACGGGCTACTGATACGTCTCCAATGTATCTACTTTTTTGCACACTTTTCCTCTTGTTTTGGACTCTAATTTGCATGATTTGAATGAAACTAACCCCGGACTGACGTTGTTTTTAGCAGAATTGCCATGCTGTTGTTTTTGTGCAGAAATAAAAGTTCTCGGAATGGAACGGAACTTTGCGAGGATTTTTTATATCAATAATAAGAATTTCTGGAGCTAAGACCCACCAGAGAGGGCCCCACCTGGGTGGGCACAACCCACTAGGGTGTGCCCCCTCTCCTAGCGCGCCTAGGTGGGTTGTACCCAACCGGTGGCCCCGCTGACGACCCCCCTGATACTATAAAATCACATATTTCCAGAAAAAAAATCAGGGAGAAAGATTTATCGCGATCCACGAGACGGAGCAGCCGCCAGGCCCTGTTCTTCCTCGGGAGGGTAGATCTGGAGTCCGTTTGGGGCTCCGAAGAGGGGCATCTTTGTTCTTCATCATCACCAACCCTTCTCCATCGCCAATTCCATGATGCTCCCCACCGGGAGTGAGTAATTCCTTGATAGGCTCGCTGATCGGTGAGGAGTTGGATGAGATTCATCATGTAATCGAGTTAGTTTTGTTAGGGCATGATCCCTAGTATCCACTATGTTCTTAGATTGATGTTGTCATGACTTTGCTATGCTTAATGCTTGTCACTTTGGGCCTAAGTGCCATGATTTTAGATCTGAACCGTTTATGAATTCATCATTATATCCATGTTCTAGATCCAATCTTGCAAGTTATAGTCACCTACTACGGTTATGATCGAGCAACCCTGGAGTGACAACAACCGGGACCACTCTCGGTGATGACCGTAGTTTGAGGAGATCATGTATTGACTATGTGTTAATGCTTTGTTCCGATTCTTTATTAAAAGGAGGCCTTAATATCCCTTAATTTCCAATATGGACCCCGCTGCCACGGGAGGGTAGGACAAAAGATGTCATGCAAGTTCTTTTAATAAAGCACGTATGACTATTTACGGAATACATGCCTACATTATATCGATGAACTGGAGTTAGTGCCATATCGCCCTAGGTTATAACTGTCTCATGATGAATATCATCCAACAAGTCACTGATCCAATGCATACAAACTTTTCCATATCGTTTCTGCTAAGTTACTACTGCTATCATAACTGTTACGCTTGCTACAAAATTACTGCTATCACTGTTACCGTTACTGTTGCTGCTATTACTACTATCAAAACTATCAAACTACTTTGCTACTGATCACTTTGCTGTAGATAACTAATCTCCAGGTGTGGTTGAATTGACAACTCAGCTGCTAATACCTTCAAATATTCTTTGGCTCCCCTTGTGTCGAATCTATAAATTTGGGTTGAATATTTACCCTCGAAAACTGTTGCGATCCCCTATACTTGTGGGTTATCAAGACCTTTTTCTGGCGCCGTTGCCAGGGAGCATAGCTATATTTGTTGAGTCACTTGGGATTATTATCATATTATCACTATGAAGAATCTAAAGGATCCAAAGACTAAGATATTTCCCTCAAGGACGAGGGGAGGTAAGGAACTGCCATCCAGTTCTGCTTTAGATTCACCTTCTGTTATGAGTAAACTTGCAACACCACCACATGCTATCAATTCTGATATGTCGCAAGTTATTGATGATGCTACTTCTACCGTGAATGATGCTTATGATGATGCTAGTACCTTGCTTGATAATGATGATGTGCCACTTGGTGAATTTATTGATAAACAAATTGCTAGAGTTATACAACATGATGTTGTTGAATCTGACGATGAGCTTGAAACTGAGTCTCCTGAAACAACTGCTAGAACTAGCCCTCCTAGATATGAATTGCCTAAGGTACCGGAAGGTTATGTTATGAGTGAAGAAGCAACTAGAGATATTCTTGCTTGTAATGGTAGAGATGATCTAGATAAATTATTACACTAGTATAAAGAAAAATCTTTGAATGCTAGAATGAAATGTGATCCTAAGTTTGCTAGTTCACCTATCTTTATTGATGATAAGGATTATGAATTCTCTATCGACCCAGAGTTAATTACTTTGGTTGAATCTGATCCTTTCCATGGTTATGAAACTAAAACTATTGTGGCACATCTTACTAAGTTGAATGACATAGCCACCCTTCTTACTCATGATGAGAAAACTCGCTATTACTTTATTATCAAATTATTTCCTTTCTCATTAAAGGGTGATGCTAAAGCTTGGTACAATACTCTTGCTCCTGGTTGTGTGCGTAGTCCCTAGGATATGATTTATTACTTCTCTGAAAAATATTTTCTTGCTCATATGAAACAAGACGCCTTACAAGAAATATTTAACTTTGTGCAAAGTAAAGAAGAGAGTCTCCCACAAGCTTGGAGGAGGCTTTGCCAGTTACTTAATGCTTTGCCTGATCATCCTCTTAATAAAAATGAAATACTTGATATCTTCTATAATGGACTAACCGATACTTCTAGGGACTTCCTAGATAGTTGTGCTGGTTGTGTTTTCATGGAACGAACTGTTGGACAAGCTGAAGAAATATTGAATAACATACTGAAAAATTATGATGATTGGACTATTCCTGAACCACTGCCTAAACCCACTCCGAAGAGGGGTATATTATATCTCAATCTTGAAGATATGCAAGAGGCGAAGAAATCTATGAAGGAAAAAGGTATTAAAGCTGAGGATGTTAAAAATTTACCTCCTATTGAAGAAATACACGGGCTTAACACACCACCAATGCCTAAGGTGGTAGAGGTAAATTCTCTTATGAAGTTTAATGATAATGGCAGTCCTCACAATATGCATCCTAGCCAATGCCTTTATGAGTTTGAAAACTACATTAGAAAACAAGATCACTTCAATGCAATGTTTTTTTGAGTGGTAACTGTAGGGAAAACCCCCCACAACATTCAACATTTATTAAAATATAACAAAACAATGTACACGGATTACAAGTGATAATCTAAAAGAAGAAAAGGAACTAACTAAGAAGCTAGATTAAACAACCTCATGGAGGTAAAAAGAAATCCATCTTAACAGCTCCTCCTTATACTTTTGCTTGACTCTATGCTGCATGAGTTTAATATCATGGATGAAGGCACTCCTCCATCTGTTAAAACTCTGCCTCTCATGTCTGAATGCTCTTGCATTTTTCATTATCCAAATGTTCCAGCAAGCAACAAAAACAACCTCGGTAAAAAAAGGTTTTGCAAAATCTTGCTTAGCTTGTAGCACAATAGTGGACATATCCTCTCCAGGTGGCCATGAAATTTGTAGGTAATTCCAGATTCTCACACTGAAATTACATTAAAAAAATAAGTGATTCCTAGTCTCAGTGTCACCAGGGGACAAAGCACACAATTGACCCCATCCTCTAATGCCAATGCCTTGTTTCAACCATATCTTTAGTGTTCAACCTATCCATAATTAGCGTCCAAGCAAACACTTTGATTTTCATTGTGTAGGAGGATCTCCATATCCACTGAAGGAGAGGATTGAAAGACACAGCTGAATGCATGAAAGAATAAAATAGCTTGGGCTTGAAGGTATGGCAAGTCCCCTGCCAGTACCAGATATCATTTGCATCCACTTCCCTATTGCAATTGACCATCAGATTTTGCACCAAAATTTTCCATGCTATGGCCACTTAGAGGCATAGAAGAAATTCCATTGCTTCCCTGAAATATGTAGATGGTCTGTGGTCTCCAAGCATTCTCAGATGGAGGGCATCATATGGAATTGTTTCAAAAATAGAATGGTAGTTTCTGCTGGAATAGTAATGGGCTTTGACTTGAGTGCTTTGCTCAAACCAATTGATGGGTTAGATTTCCTAATAGAACCTTTTACAAAAGAGGAAATGGATTATATTGTTAAACATATGCCCATTGACAAAGCCCCTGGTCCAGATAAAAAAATGCTGGCACATTATTTGTCAAGATTTTTATGATCTGGCTGAAGCTTTCCGTAATGGCACTGCAAATTTGGAAAATATAAATGGCTCTTATATCACACTCATCCCCAAGAAGTTGGCTCCTGAAGGTGTTGGATATTATAGGCCAATTTCCTTGACTGGGACGGGCCTCAAGTTCTTGTCCAAGATGGCTGCCAACAGGTTTCAAAGGATCATTATGAAGTGTATACATAAGAACCAATATGGTTTCATTAAAAGCAGGACCATTCAAGACTGTATTGGTTGGTCACTTGAATATTTGCACCAATGCCATCAGTCAAAGAGACCTATTGTTATTCTCAAATTGGATTTTGAGAAGGCCTTTGATTCCATTGAACATGAAGCCATCTTGCTGATTCTGAAACACAAGGGATTTAATCAGAAATGGATTTCTTGGGTTAAGAAATTGCTATCCACTGGAACATCTTTAGTCCTTTTGAATGGAGTACCTAGCAGACAGTTCCTCTATAAAAAGGGAGTTAGACAAGGAGATTGTCTTTCACCCTTACTTTTTGTTATTGCTGCTGACCTTTTGCAATCGGTAGTAAATGATATGTTCAGAAGGGGAATTTTAGAGCTGCCCATTCCATGTCATGATCAAGACTATCCTATAGTACAGTATGCAGATGATACCCTTATCATCTTACCAGCAGATAATGCTCAACTCTTGGCTCTCAAGGACATGCTTCAAGTGTTCTCCACCTCTACTGGTTTAGTGGTGAACTACCACAAATCTTCCATGGTGCCCATAAATGTTGATGAGGACACTACCATTGGTTTGGCTGCTGCTTTTGGATGCCAGGTTGGCAAAATGCCCTTTACATATCTTGGTCTACCTGTTGGTACTACCAGACCCAAAATGGTGGATTTTATGCCCCTTGTTGACTGTATGGAGAGAAGAATGTCAGCTAGTTATTCATTTCTAAATCAGGGGAAAGGCTCCAATATTTGAATTCTGCACTGTCTTCCATGCCCATCTTCTATCTAGGCAGCTTACTTATTCCTGTAGGGATTTTAAAGCAATTGGAGCGAATACAAAGGCAGTGTTTATGGAGAAAGCATAGAGATGAGCCCTCACCATCCTTGGCAGCCTGGGGCCTCATTTGTAGGCCCAAAAAAAGGTGGACTGGGCATCTTAAACCTGGGTATGCAGAACATGGCTCTTTTTCTCAAACACTTGCATAAATTCCTAAATAGGTTCGATCTGCCATGGGTCTCACTTATCTAGGATACATATTACCACTCTTTTGTACCCCAGGGGACTGATAGTTGTGGTTCTTTTTGGTGGAAAGATATCTGCAAATTGCTGGATCATTTTAGGAACACAACTTGGGTACAAATCAACTCTGGGAATTCAGCTTTGTTCTAGTCTGATAAGTGGAAGATTGATGACTCAGTGATCACATTGAAAACAAGATTTCCAAGGCTCTTTTCATATGTGAAAGATCCCTGGATTACAGTTTCTGAGGCTTTTCAATCACAGAATATTACTCAGATGTTCCACTTACTTCAATGCAAATGTTATGAAACAATTGTAATACAATTCTGATATGATTGCTCGCTTGAGTGACTTGTTATTTAGAATCTCAAATGATGTTAGAGGTGTTGGAAAGCATGCTTCTATGGTTCAAACTCAATTAGAACAAGTTGGTAAATCTCAAAGAGAATTACTTGATGAAATGAATCATAATATGCATGCCTTTGCTGTTAGAGTTGAAACTAGAGGAGGTAAAATGACTCAGGAACCACTTTATCCTGAGGGACACCCTAAAAGAATTGAACATGATTCACAAAGATCTAACATTAGTGCACCTAATCCTTCTAGAAAGAAAAAGAAAAAAATGATAGGACTTTGCACACCTCTAGAAAAACCTCCTGATAATGAAAATGAAATTTCTATCTCAGATGCTGAAACTCAATCTGGTAATGAACACTCACCTAATGATAATGAGAGAGATAATGCTAATGTTCATGAAGACTCTCAACCAACCAATGATAAAGAACCAGACAATGATGTTGAGATAGAACCACCTGTTGATCTTGATAACCCACAACCTAAAAATAAAAGATATGACAAAAGAGACTTTGTTTCTAGAAAACACGGTAAAGAAAGAGAACCGTGAGTTCGAAAACCTATGTCTTTTCCACCCAAGTCAACTAAAAAGAATGATGATGAAGAATTTGAACGCTTTGCTGAAATGCTGAGGCCAGTCTTTTTGCGTACTCGCTTGACTGATATCTTGAAAATGCCTCCTTATGCAAAGTATATGAAAGACATCATCACAAATAAGAGAAAAATACCGGAAGCTGAAATCTCCACTATGCTTGCTAATTATACTTTCAAAGATGGGGTACCTAAAAAACTTGGAAATCCGGGAATACCAACTATACCTTGCTCTATCAAAAAGAATTATGTGAAAACTGCTTTGTGTGATTTAGGAGCTGGTGTTAGTGTTATGCCTTTCTCTTTATATAAAAGACTTGACTTGAATAAACTCACACCTACTGAAATATCTTTGCAAATGTCTGACAAATCAACTGCCATACCTATCGGTATCTGTGAGGATGTGCCAGTTGTTGTTGCTAATGTTACTATTTTGACTGACTTTGTTATACTTGAGATGCCCGAGGACGACAACATGTCGATTATCCTTGGTAGACCCTTCTTGAATACTGCAGGGGCTGTTATTGATTGAAATAAAGGCAAGGTCACTTTTCATATTAATGGCAATGAGCACACGGTGCACTTTCCAAAGAAACAATTCCAAGTGAATGGTATTAATGTTATTGAAAATCTCCAACAATCACTATTGGAAGTTTTCAAATACCTCTACCTTTCGTCAAAAAGAAATATGAAATGCTTATTGTTGGGGAAATGCATATTCCCACTGAGGTAACTTAGTGATTTATGAAAGTTCTTCGGTTTCATGCTAATCGAAAGTGGTTGTTAATAAGACTTGATCAACCTTATTAATGGATCATTTTTGAACGGTATGAAGTTGATGAATTTAGTAAGCACTACTTTCTGTCCCTACTTTTTATTCTCTGTTTTTATTAGTTAAATAAAATAAAATGCCATGTTTTGTCTATTTTCTGAATTTCCCGTGCAATAAAAAATGAACCAAAATAAAAGTTCTCAGAATGCCCTGAAAATTTAATACAATTTTTTCTGAATATTTGAGAATTTTTGGTGCAAATAACATTAGAGGGAGGTGCACCAGGTGGGCACAACCCACCTGGGCGCGCCAGCACCCCTAGGCACGCCCTGGTGGGTTGTGGCCCCCACGTGGGCCCCCTCACTTACCTCTTCATACCACATCATCACTTACCTCCAGAAAAAATCCCCATTGCTCTCTCTCTCTCTCTCTCTCGTGTTCTTGAGCTCAAACCCGCGGATTTCGATCTCTTTGCTCGAAGCTTCGTTTCCGAAACTGTTTCGGGGGATTGTTGCTTGGTATGTGACTCCACCATTTATCCAATTAGTTTTTGTTTTAGTGGCTTATACTTTGAATAATTAGCTACTCTTGGTGCTGTTGAATTCTTAGTGTTCAAAGTAGTTTGAATGCTTGCTATGACCTCTATGTATCACTATGAGTAGTTGCTATAAATCTTACAAAGTTTTGTTGACAAATTTTTGTCACTATTTTTTTTATTTTCAGAAAATTATACGCGGACATGAATATCTTCAGGAAGTTTGGCTCTAAGAACTCCAAGGGTGTTATTGGGGAGTCTTCTGACAATGATCTCCACCCTTGGAGGTTGGCGGAAGTACGGTCGTGCAAATGGCCGCACACCCCGTTCCTGGAAGAGGTTGGAATTCATGAGGAGTT
Organism: Triticum urartu; assembly: GCF_003073215.2. NCBI lineage: Eukaryota > Viridiplantae > Streptophyta > Magnoliopsida > Poales > Poaceae > Triticum > Triticum urartu. Next base: position 318,468,215 of record NC_053028.1, read on the forward strand.
CATGCAATATATTGCTAATGCCGGCCTCACCGACTTCATCGTAGATGAGTGTGACCAGCACCACATCCTCACAAACGTCTTTGTTCAGAGCTTTACTTTCTTGCATAGAAAATTTCCTCCTGAAGTGAGCTTTAATTTGTATGCCGAAAACCATCAGATACCACTTACTGAGTTTTTTGACATATGCTTGATCCCGTCTGATGCGAGCTTGGCTGAGCCTAGGCCGGCTGGGTTTGAGGATCTTTATCGCACTCTGACAGTGGGTGATGAGAGAGGAGTGTCAGCCACTACAGCTGCTAGCATACACTTTCCTGCCGTGCATTATTTTGCTTTATTTGTTGCTAAGTGCTTGCTTGCTAGAAAGAAAGTAGGTGCGCTCAGTGCACCAGACTTTGCTATTTTACACCGAGCACTAGATGGAGACAACACCTATAGCTTGGGAGCTATTGTGGCTCGTTGCCTCCATCTTAATAAATCACAGGGTGAAATACATGGTGGGATTTATGCTACTCGTTTGGCGGCTCACTTCGAGGTTGAGGTACGCCCTCATGATTTCCCTCTGACCAAAGTTTACCTAGACCGTGCAGCCATGGATCACCACCATTTTACTGATATAGAGTCCCCTCACATCCCTATTCCGTATAACCTGGGTTTGAGTGTGAGGACTCGTGATGTTATTCCATTGCCCGCTCCTGCTTTGTTTGATTCTGCTACCAGGGGCGGATATAGGATTATGCCTGCATATATCATCGCCTATCGGAACGCTTAGGCTGCTGCGGAAGCGGCACGACAGGCACCCCAGCACTGGGACGAGTGGATGCCCGCTCCTCAGCACCCCTAAGCTTGGGGGAGTACGTGTTTCCACCGACTTTACATTCATGTCTATCTATTCCATTTGTCGGAGTCACACTTTTTCATTGTATCATCCATGCCTAGATTTATTTTCTTGCTTTGTTCTTGTGTGTTTGAAAAACTTTAGAAAAACAAAAAAAAATTAGTTGCAGTTAATTTACTTTCTATGCATGCTTAGTAGTAGTACTAAAAAGAAAACCCAAAAAGATTTCCTTGTTCTTCTTTTGCTTGTTGGGAGCTTTCCCGTGTAAATAGTTTTTCTTGTTTTTGCTTTTCCCTTATTTGCTTGCTAAAGAAAACCAAAAACTCCAAAAATATTTCAGTGTGTTTCTCTGAACTTCTGTTCTTTTATTTGAGTTGTACCGAGGAGAAGACCACGATGAAAATGTTGAGTGGCTCTCATATGAATAATTGTTGAACTAATAAGAGCCCATTTTACCTTGTCTTCTCCCGTTGAATAAAATGTTTGCAGATTCCAGCTTAGTCCATGGAACTCTTGCACTATTATTATTTTCATATCATTCGGTCGTGCAAGTGAAAGGCAATAATGACAACATTCGATGAACTGGCTGTGGCAAAGAGAAACTGCTATGAACTCGATTTGTCTTGTCTGTGTAAATATGTTTGACCTAGCATCCATGATTCAGCCCATTATGATTAAACATGTTTCAATGACAATAAGAGATTATAGTTTCTCATGCCATGCATAAGTAGCTGCGAGTTAATAATGATTTATCTTGGATATCAACATAGCGTTAAAATGATTGTGATGTAGTATGATGGTGTGGTATCCTCCTCTGATTGTTCAAGTGTCTTGACTTGGTACATGTTCATGCATGTAGTTGAATCAAAACCAACATAGCCTCTATAATGTTTATATTCATGGTATTCATATCCTACTCATGCTAGTGTCTAATGTTACTTATGCATAATGCATGGTTATGATCGTTGTTGCTCTATAGTTGGCCGCTTCTCAATCTAAATTGCTAGCCTTCGCTTGTACTAAGTGGGGATTCTGCTTGTACATCAAAAACCTTGAACCCAAAGTTATTCCAGATGAGTCCACCATACCTACCTATATACGGTATTACCCTATCGTCCTAAGTAAGTTTGCATGTGCCACCTCTAAAAACTTCTAAAAATTATCTGTTTTGTGTGCCTAGATCGCTCATGGAACGACGGGAGGTGGTCGATATCTTCCGTGCTAAGCGGGTTATTCTCAGGTCAAGTGTTTATTCACTCGCCATTGCACGAGAAAATGGGCAGTAATAGGGATGCCCAGTCCCAAACTGCAAACATGAAAAAGAGTTCATCTCTGAAATAATTAAACAAAAACTCCCAATGGAGTCAAAACCTTTACTTTTACCGCTTGGGAACCGCCACTAGCGTGCTTAGCATGGAAGATGTTGATAGCTGATGGTCATGAAGTGAATGAGAAGGGTGCATGTCTCAAAATTTCATTTATCTCTGTTTTAAAAATTGAGCTCTGGCTCCTCTGCAAATCACTGCTTCCCTCTGTGAAGGGACTTTCTATTTACTTTTATGTTGTGTCATCACCTTCTAACAAACAAGCGCCAGAAACCGAGTAGAGCACAACGGTCATGATTTATGCATTGTGTGTAGCTAATGTTGGGTGCATCATGACTAGATCTTTTCTACCATGAATTACAATGTTTAGTCGCTGCTTGAACTTTGGAGGTGCTCTACATTTATTGGGTATGTTGCCATTTCTCAAACTGGAAAGATTGACATTTGTTGATCTAGTAACATTGCCATTTGTCAATCCTTGTAACACTGTGATTTGTCAAAATATCCAGCTAAAATTCACTAGCACTATCCAATTTTTGCAACTAAAATTCAGCAATTAAGCATAGATTTCAATCATAGATTAAGCAGTCGTTCTTAATTTATACAAATAGTTCAACTCGACAGCTGAACCGGCCAAAACTTTCCCCAATTGTTGGCAACCATGTATATGCAAATGTACCATTCATTACATACAACAAGTCATCAACACACAAGGACAACGAGGATACATGTTGGATTATAGATTATTTCCAACAAAACATTCTAGTAAATACTAAAGTTTTTCTCACATAACAAATAACAAAGCGATGAAATGAACTTCAGCTCAACCAATCCTCGGCATTGGAAACGCTTGCTTTGAACCATAACTGATTCTGTGGGAAGGGCCAGCTATTGTCAATCTCGAGACCAATGCATGACTGATCATCCCATCTGAAGCGGCCTATATCATGGCACATATTGTGATAGTCAGGGTAGGGAACCATAGCAATGTCCGAGGTATAGATACAGTTGCTTCTCATAAATGGTAGCAACATTATGTCAATAGCAGCTGGATCGCCTTTCACCATCATTGGATAGTTTTGTCCAAGGAAGAGCAAGTTTTCTCCAAGACTATCAATGCTGAACCAGGGAGAAGGTGTTGGCTCTAGCACACTAGCATCCATCTCGAATACCCTGCAACGGATGTTGGAATAGGTCCGGAGAGTGCGATCATGGGATACAACACCTACTTCATTAGTAACATCAGCAGTGCCATGTATAGATACAAGAAGAGGTGATGCATCAGAATAAGTTGCCAGGCGCCACTGAGTATATAGGTCATGCTCGTCCTCATGCTCGTGATCATCACCATCGTCATCTCCCCCTTGGTTATAATTTTTTTTCAAGTATAGGTGGTGGAATGTTCACAGGACCTTGGAAACACAAGAAGGTTAATTAGCAAAGGGAAACTAGCTAACCCGCATGCATGTGGATGAAACAATTATAATTATGGTGGAAGACAAACGTACCGAAACCATATGGATCCCATGCAAAAACGGTGCCATGAGTAGTGGCAGCAAACACAAGTCCCTCATATTGAATTGCATCACCGTACTCATCCATATACAAACATTGATTTTTGAGCAATATCCATCGAGGCATGGAAGTAAGGACAACAACAAGCTTGTCGAAGATAGCAACAACTTCATAGTTCTTGTAATCCCAAGAGCGGTTTGGAACTCGGCAAATTGCTATCTTCCGTAGATGACAGTCACCATGATCGTATTTGAACGTACATAGATCATCTGTGTGCTCAACCTTAGGGCAGTCTGTGATTTTTGGAAGTGGAACCCGGTGACAAGTGTACACATTCCCAAGTTCCCACTCGCAGTTATACCTAATATAAATAACCCAATCTCCATTTGCGCCTGCCCAAGCCTTTCCCTCAAGCGATGGCATCTTAGCATCACATGTATCATTATCAAGCGACATCAACTTGCACAAGGCGACGCTTCCGTCGCCCCCAAGCCGGCGACCAGCGTCATAGCGAAGAAGATAGGGGAGATCAAAGAGCTCCTGAACCCTGGGTTCTTTGCAATGATGTTATTTGTTGAGTCGAGAATGGACTTGAACGAACCTGCCGTGCTAGCAGAGGTGATGACGTCGCATCGATCAATGAGTCCCTCCACCACATCATCTTTAAGATCGGGGCAAGAATAACGGGGTCATTTCGGGCCTGTTCCCTCCATGGAGAAGACGATTGAACAATGGCAGAAGGAAGGGTGAAGACAAATGGAGGGAGGAAGAGTGTGCAACAACAATTCCAAATCAAGAGGGAAAGGCGAAGAGGCGATGGACGGTTGCCACGGTACAAGAAGAGGCTAGTGGGGAGCGAACGGTTACCATAGAGGTCACACACTGACGACAAGGCCGAGTGAACCGCATGACATATATTGCACACACCTTGATCTGGCTGACCGTTTCTTCTGTATTGCCTAAACACAAACAGTTCATCTGAGTGAACCGTATGCTATATATTGCACACACCTTCATTTGGCTGCCCGTTTCTTTTGTTCCTCCTCATCGCAAACAGTTCATTGAACTGAACCGTATGCCCTGCACCACACACGCAACTAAAATCTGAACCGTGTTTGATGCATCCTCCATCTCAAATGTTTTGCACCTTTTTAACGGTTTTTTACATCCCCGTTTGCGATTAATGCATCGCACACAGTTTCGTGAAAGGGTCTTTGATCGTAGTGTCGCGTTAGCAGTATCCTGCACTAGTGTATATATGGAACAAAAAGTTTCAGCTAGACACATAAAAAGACATGGGCTTATAATTTCACCTCCCGACTTATTCACCTCAAGGGTGATGTCAACAATAATAACTCATGATCACTCATATCCAACTAGATATATGTGCCTAGATAGTTCCCCACCACATGATGCTTACAAAAGAGAAAAATAAAAAGAATAGAGACGAACACTATTGACTCTTCCATAAAAAGTAAATACATAAAAGTAAAAGATAGGCCCTTCACATAGGGAAGCAGAGGTTGTCATGTGCTTTTTGTATTTGGATGTAAAAGCTCTTAATGCAAAGGAACATCACATTATATTGCCCCTTGTGATATAAACCTTTATTATGTAGTCCATCGCTTTTATTTCTTTGCCATCATAAGTTTGTACAATGCTTATTTTCCCTTACAATAAAAGATCAAACATATTTAGGAGCAATTTTTATTGCCTTATGCACTGATGACAACTTACTTGAAGGATCTTATTCAATCCATAGGTAGGTATAGTGGACTCTCCTGACATGAAACTAGGTTTACAGTTTTTGGATGCACAAGTAGTATCTCTACTAGGTGTGGATTTTTGGCTAGCAAAGATATTGGGCAAGCATCACATGTTGGAGGATCTATGACAATATATCTTCTATGTGAATATAAGGAAACATAATTTATTACGTTCTCTTCCTTGTCCAATGTCAACAATTTGGCATAAAATACTTAATGGGGGCTCACAATCATAAAAGATGTCCAAGATAGTGTTTTACATGTGAATCTTCTCTTTCTTTATTAGTTTTTTCATGAATTGCATCATTGACCAATGTTATTATTTTCAACTTTCAATAAATTTTACCACTTATACTTTTCCTATATGTAATGTCATTACTTTCCATAAGATTAGCACATGATCTTTTTCATTATTTCCATTGCTAGGATTGAAACATAAAAGTAAACAAGCAAAAATTCAAACTGAACCCGGATATATATGCATGTGTGTGAGGCGTTGGGCTCTAACTGAACCCGAGCGAGGCATTCGCTTATTGAACCCTAGCCATTGCACTAGCTACGTTACTGAACCCGGGCGATCAATTCCTTGGCTGTTAACTGAACCTGATCGATTCATTAGCTACTGACTGAACCCGAGCGATTCCTTCACTGTTGCTGCTAACTGAACCCGAGCGATCGATCACTGCTACTGCTTACTAAAGCCGATCGAGCCCTCATGCGAGACGTAGCCAGCCGGTGTTGGGTTGCCTCTCGATGACCAGTGACCATTGCTACCATGCGTGTGGTACGTAGAATGAGTGGAGACGTGGTGAGTCGAGCCGGTTGGTTGGCTGTGGATGAACAGTTCCTGGTGGGGGTTGGATGAACACGGCCCCGTGTTAGTAGGCCGTTGCCGCTGGATGAACAGGACCCCAAGGAGGCCGCCGCACCCCAGCCAATTGGGGGTGGATGAACATGACCCCATGGAGGCTGGAGCGAGCCAGTAGACGGTGGATGAACATGACCCCGTTTTGACCGTAGGCGCTCCAACAGAAGTCCGTTTCCTCTGTTTTTGCGGCACACCACACCCCCCGATCAACAGGACCCCGTTTCGACCGTAGGCACTCGAACAAAAGTCTGTTTCCTCCATTTTGTGGTATGCTGGACCCTTCCCGATGAACGGGCCTCTTGGCCTGGTATTACTCCCTTGAAGGTAGTATTACTATGGCTTATTTGTGTCGGGTCTATCCCCATTTTGCGGACTGTATCCTGATATATCAGATTTAGATCACTGCCGCCATCCATGAGGACTCGTGTGAAATGGTACCCATTTATTACTGGGTCTAACACCAAGGCCGTCAGTCCTTCGAGCCGGATATTTTTCTCGTGATCCCTATGATCAAAAGTGATCGGGCAGGCCAACCAGGGGTTGAACCTAGGGGTGATGGGCTCTATGGCGCGTGTGCCTCGGAGTGCATGCTTGCTTCTCCTCTTTGTCACATGGATCACATTTACTCTTTTAACCTCTGGTGGGAACTTTTTTGTCCTCCGGCGCTTTGTTGGCGAGGCTCATCCTCGTCTTCGCTTGGTGTCCCTTCCCCTTTGTGTTTGGCGTTTAGCTTACCGGCCTGCTTGAAGACCCAACATTCTCTGTGGGTATGATTTGCATGTTTGTCTGGGGTGCCGAGAATCTGACAGAGTTTGTCAAGAATTTTGTTTAGGCCAGATTGTCCTTCTCTGCTGCCTTTGAAAGGCTTTTTCCGCTGACCTGGTTAGGAGCCCCTGAATCCGGCATTTACCGCTGTGTTATCTGGGCTACCTTCTTTATTTCGACGCTTGTTTTCGTTGCGTCATGGTTTACCATTGCCATCCTTGACTTTGGATGTGCTTGGGTCGCTGGTGCTTCTACGGGCCAACCAGCTGTCCTCGCCCGCACAAAAGCAGGTCATGAGGCTTGTTAGGGCTGCCATTGTTCTCGGTTTTTCTTGACCGAGGTGTTTGGCGAGCCATTCGTCTCGGACACTATGTTTAAAAGCTGCTAAGGCTTCGGCGTCCGGACAGTCGACAATTTGGTTCTTCTTGGTGAGGAACCTATTCCAAAGCTTTCGGGCGGACTCTCCGGACTGTTGGATTATATGGCTTAAATCGTCTGCATCCGAAGGTCGTACATAAGTCCCTTGAAAATTGGCCCGAAAAGCGTCCTAGAGCTCCTCCCAACTTCCAATTGAGTTTTCGGGGAGGCTTTTCAGCCAGTGCCGAGCTGGCCCTTTAAGCTTGAGGGGCAAGTATTTAATGGCATGGAGATCGTCTCCACGAGCCATATGAATATGGAGGATGAAGTCCTCTATCCAGACTCCAGGGTCTGTGGTCCCGTCGTACGCCTCTATGTTCAACGGTTTGAATCCCTCTGGGAATTCATGATCCAACACCTCATCAGTGAAACATAAGGGGTGTGCGGCACCCCTGTATTGGGATGCGCCATGGTGTTCGGACGGTTGTAGTATTCGGTGTTGGTTTTGTACCATAGCGCGCTTCCTAGATCCATAGATAGATCTGGTCGCGCTGGATTTTTGACGCAAGTTCTCACGTAGATCGTGTGTTGACTTATGCGTGACTTTGTTAGCCGCTCTATCGCATTCACAAGGTGGTGGATCCGACCGGTTGGCCGTATCACTCTTCGGCTGTATGGGCTCTAAGGCCTCATCGTCGAATTCCGGTAATAGCTTGCGCTTTGGATAGCTATTTTTATGGTAACTTCCAACATACTTTGTTACTTTGTTCCACTTGCTGTTGAACATATCTTGTGCGACCTTGAGCCTTTGCTTCTATTTCTTCAGGCTCCTCGCTGTGGCAATAAGCCTTATGCGGAGGTTTTCTTGCTCCAAGTGCGTATCCGGGGTGATGTGTGCATCTTCGTCCGGACTGTTTTCTTCCCCAGACAGGGTTTGATGAGGCTTATCCTTGGCGTCGTTGTGGCCGGACGTCGGATCCGTACTATGTTTGCAGTTTGCATCTTGATCGTGCTCTGCCACCGGGGTGGTGCAGTCGTCGTTTCTTCTAGAGTTGACTGGACTGTTATTTCCTCTTGCGCCGTTATCGCTGTTTTTGCTATGGCAGGACTTAGAGCGGCGCCGCTGACGTCGGCGCCTGGGTTGCTTGGAGGGGGCATCCTCCGCTGTCTCATTGCCATTGCCCTCTCTGGGTGTATCCACCATGTATACGTCATGTGATGAAGTGGCGGTCCAGCGCCCTGTGGGCGGTGGTTCCTGTTCGTCTCCTGCATCATCGTCCATACCGGTGATGTCTTCGGAGTCGAAGTTGAGCATGTCAGTTAAGTCGTCAACAGTGGCTACTAAGTGGGTAGTGGGTGGGCAGTGAATTTCTTCGTCGTCCGCATCCCATTCTAGCCGGACATAGTTCGACCAAGGTTCTCCTGCAGGGAGAGAGACCTTAATGAATTTAGCACATCTCCGAAAGGTGAGTGCTGAAAGATATCCGCGAAGGTGAACTCCATGATCGGCGCCCCATCCGATTCGACAGGCACGGATATAGGCGGCTCGGAGTCTGTGGCCGGGAATAAATGCAGTGGTTCAGCGACGCGGCTCTCGAAAGGGGTGAAGTCAGTATCCGACTCTATCGCCACTGAGAGTGCGGCCTCCATGGTGGGGTCTATCCCCCCGCTCTCGGATGGCGCAATTTGCTCCGGATTAATGACCGGAGTAGCTGCGGATGTGATCTCCCGAACACTGTCCGACGACAGAGTTACGTCTTGCTCGTCGCGACTGTGCGGCGCGTCTAGCATGGGCTCGAATCTGTCAAAGATCAAGTCTCCGCGGATGTCGGCCGTGTAGTTTAAGTTTCCAAATCTGACCTGATGGCCAGGGGCATAGCTTTCGATCTGCTCCAGATGGCCAAGCGAATTGGCCCGCAGTGCGAAGCCGCCGAATACGAAGATTTGTCCGGGGAGGAAAGCCTCACCCTGGACCGCATCGCTAGCGATGATCGAAGGAGCCATCAAGCCTTATGGTGACGACACAGTGGAACTCTCAATGAAAGCACCAATGTCGGTGTCAAAACTGGCGAATCTCGGGTAGGGGGTCCCGAACTATGTGTCTAAGGCGGATGGTAACAGGAGGCAGGGGACACGATGTTTATCCAGGTTCGGGCCCTCTTGATGGAGGTAATACCCTACGTCCTGCTTGATTGTTCTTGATGATATGAGTATTACAAGAGTTGATCTACCACGAGATCAAAGAGGCTAAACCCTAGAAGCTAGCCTATGGTATGATTGTCTACTGTCCTATGGACTAAAACCCTCCAGTTTATATAGACACCGGAGGGGGCTAGGGTTACACAAGGTCGGTTACAAAGGAGGAGATATACATATCCGTATTGCCTAGCTTGGCTTCCACGCCAAGTAGAGTCCCATCCGGACACGGGACGAAGTCTTCAATCTCGTATCTTCATAGTCCAACGGTCCGGCCAAAGGATATAGTCTGGCTGTCCGGAGACCCCCTAATCCAAGACTCCCTCAGTCGGTATCATCATACCTAGTTCAATCTCGTCACCCGCAAGTCTCTTTACTCATTCCATAATGCATCATCCCGTGGCTAACTCATTAGACACATTGCTTGCAAGGCTCATAGTGATGTGCATTACCGAGAGGGCCCAAAGATACCTCTCTGATACACGAAGTGACAAATCCTAATCTTGATCTATGCCAACTCAACAAACACCATCAGAGACACATGTAGAGCATCTTTATAATCACCCAATTACATTCTGACGTTTGATAGCACACAAGGTGTTCCTTAGGTATTCAGGAGTTGCATAATCTCATAGTGCGAGGAACATGTATAAGTCATGAAGAAAGCAACAGCAATAAAACTAAACGATCATTATGATAAGCTAACGGATTGGTCTTATCCATCACATCATTCTCCTAATGATGTGATCCCGTTCATCAAATGACAACACATGTCTATGGTCAGGAAACTTAACCATCTTTGATTAACGAGCTAGTCAAGTAGAGGTATACTAGGGACACTATGTTTTGTCTATGTATTCACACATGTACTAAGTTTCCGGTTAATGCAATTCTAGCATGAATAATAAACATTTATCATGATATAAGGAAATATAAATAACAACTTTATTATTGCCTCTAGGGCATATTTCCTTCAAGGAAGTCTCAATTTTCTCCTCATTCCTTCCTCGCAAAAAAAAGAAAATCAAAGACTTGAGAGGGCGTACAGAACAAGCTAGTGTACCGGTAAAGAGACGTTGCTGAGTTTTAGAAAAAAGAGGGACGTGCTCCTGTAGCTGGTTCGAATCCAAACCTAGACTATGACTATATATGATTCTATGCTACTCTGCAAGTAATGAAATTGACATATCCAACGTTTGTTTCTCCTCTTCTCTACTTACTCTGCCTAGCGTCAGAAGCTCTGGCCGCAACAACCATGTTCGCTCGCGGCTCGTCCACCTGCTCTCCAACAGGCAACAACCAGGTATGTGCCAATTTGCCGCCTGTACCATCGCATGTGGGTCTCATCACACCCCCACTGGCACATGCACCGCAGTCGGTTGCTCATCGCAACCCGCTGCCGTTGGTGTGGTGCCACTGCTACAAATCAAGCAGAGTCATCTGTCGCGTCTCAACCACAATCCTCAACCCTGGCCAAGTCTTCTACAAATGCCTGAATCATGGGGTAATAATATGTTTTAAGTGTTGTGCCGCTGCTTTCAGTTGTTGATTTTTAATAGTTTGGTTGATGATCTTCCAATTTGATTCGTGTAGAAAAGGGAAGATTCTGTGATTTGTATTTTTGGGAAGTTGTTGATGTGGAGGAATGGAACTACGCTGATTATTTGGTTAGCCAAGGAATCCCAGTATCAACAGGTTGGGGTATTGGACAACTAACTAAAGGAATGACAGGAGAGGAAGATGCATACCAAAAGGTTAAAGATGCAATTCCTCTGATCATGGCCAAGCAACAGCTGCTGAACGGCCTTGACAATAATGAGGAGATGAAAGAGCTTGTGAAGATAATGAGAAAAATCGTTGTGCTCTGAAGGATGATTGTCTCTTTATTTGCAGTGTATGTAGAACTCGTGATGTATTCAGTGGCTATGACATGAGCACTTTGTTGAAACTAGTAATGAATGAAACCTGTTTAGCAGGCTGGGCGTAGTGTTGTGAACATCTAATGATTTCTATTAACGAAAATTGGGCGGTATCCCCTTTTTCTCATAAATAAATAGAAGAGACCCTTTTGCTAATAAATAAATAAATTAGCAGAGGCCCTATCAGGTCAGCTTCGTTCCCATTCGAAGACATAGATCAAATTGCAGTCCAACAGCAAACTATGTCATCAAATACAAGTTTCATAGCCAAATATGAGTACAACTAAACAACAATGTCATCATGTTTTAGTCGTCATACAATCACCAACCACAAATCAACATACATAATAAGTGATGTTACCATAGCAAAATACCAAACAACAACTTCACCAGGTTTCAGTTGTCATAGCAAACACAATTTCACATAGTAGATAAAAAGTCGTCTTCTCATAGGCAAATACGACAAAAGCAATCTAATCATCATCTGCAACAGCATCATCAACATCTTGCCATGTGTATCAGTCTGAATCGTAATTCCCCCTAGTGTCATCATCTTCTTCTTCATCATCCTCAATGTCCTCGAACGTTGGCGTCTTATTGATCAACTCTCGTATGTCCACAACCTGACAGACAATCTTTTTGCCAGCTTCATTGACGTGATGGTTCTCAAAGATATTAGGAACATCTATGGAATCTTCTACATCAGGAGCAGTGTAAGCATCATCTTGTTGTGCAACTTCATTAAACGAATTCCTCTACTCAAACCTTTGCAATACTCTCCAGTCATCGCTACATGCATATGTTTCTTCCAAGAAAAATATCTGTGTTGCTTCGTTTGCCAAAATAAAAGGCTTGTCAATCTGGTACGCCGCCTTGACATTGATGGATTTGAAATAATCATCAACTCTGGGTTTTGCGGTCCTGGAAAACAGGTTATACCAACGATAGCACAACAGAACCACACACCGATGAACCTCAAAACTGGAGATATACTGCAACTGAACAATGTCTGTTATGTTAGCATACATTTCAGTTGTCTCTATGTCGTACGTATCCATGCTCATGATGGCACTATTTTGTGTCTTCCTGCCTTCGTCACATGCAAGGGTGTTGTAGCACACATCTCGAACAATGCAAGATTCATATTGTCTTACCCGAGTATCAGGACCCATTGCTAGTGCGTAAAGGGCATCATTAACTGCCTGCCTATCCTCCCGCATCTTCTTAACCTATGGTTAGAAAATAGACAAGCTGATCATCTTATGTACTCAATATATTAAAAAACTGACAGTGCAATTCAAAAGATTACATGGCTCTTGAACCATTTCGCAAATCCTGGCATAACCAGTTTGTCAATGTTTCTTGGATTTTGCGGCAGTAACTCCTTTTTGATGCTGCACAACATAGTGATCGCGTTAAACATATATATATATATATATATATATATATATATATATAGGACAACACTATTCTAGGACAACACTTCCCTGAACTGTCGGCCTGGCCCGATAGAATCTCACCTGGACCCCGATCCCGATCGAGCCACTCCTCCCCTCGATCCCCGGCCTCCGCCGTGATTCGCCACCGAAAATCCGTTGGATCCAGCGCCTCCCCTCCTTCTCCAGATCCTAGCTGACCGGATCGAGCTCTGCCCCCTCCGTCCCCACCTCCTGCCCGACCGCCGGCACGGGCGAGCGAGCAACGGCGGACGTCGGCGCGAGGGATCCCGCGTCGCCTGGAGTCGGCAAAGCCGCCAGACTTTCTGCCGCTAATAGCCATTGACTTCCGTAAACCTCCTCCTCGGTCCATCGTCACCACCCGATGGCTTAGCAGTTCTCATGATGGCCAAGGCGCAACCTACGGCGAACAACGCGCCCAAGGAAGCATCTCGGCGGCGGAGGCTGCATCGGTGGCGCCTTTAAATCTAAGAACGGCATATGAATTTCCTCCCTGATCTTGCGGACTCCTTCAATCTTCCCTTACTTGACCTTCTTGCTTCATGCAGGTGAACTTCACGCCCTATGAAAGACATGGATTGCCATGCAGTTCCTCTCCTACCTCTCCGACAAATTGCTCTCAATGTGGCCTATCAGCTGCTGGAAAAAGGTTGGCCGAACTTCTAGCCAGGGTATGGTTGAACTTCTTCCTTCTATTTGTTATTTTCTTACAGCCATGTGAAGTTCAGGTAGTGTGTGAGCATTAGTCGAGGCTACAAAAAGTTTTTTTTAAATCTGCCTGCTTACATCCATGTGAAGTTCAGGTAGTGTGTGAGCATCAGTCCAAGCTACAAACAATAGAAAATCTTCCTGCATTCACATGTAAAAAGCCATGTGAAGTTCAATTATCAAGTGTATAAAGAGTTCAGGTTGGTATGTATCTGGTTCTGTGCAAAAAAATAAAAGGAAAAATAGAACATGCATGTGATCTCGCATGAAGGTAAGGTTGGTATGCACTAGTGGTCCAACCATTCAAACTCATGAAGCTTTAGGTTTTTTAACTGTAGATAGTATTTCCCCTTTGCAAAACAAGAAGTTTAGGTTGTGGAGAGTGCTTAGTTCAGGTACATATAAGTAATCAAATAGTGTACAATTAACAGAATGTGAGGTTCATTCTGTTAAGGGTGCTCACTTCAGGTACAAAAGTACTGGCAGATGCTCAGCTCAGTGCATAGTGTGATGTCTGTCCTAGGGGAAAAATCTGTACATGAACACCACTTTATATATGAGAAGTTCGTGTTGTGAATAATGCTAAGTTCAGTTACAAAGGTATAGGCAGATGTAACTTGTGTGCTAATAACTTTTTTCTTTTATTTCAGCAAGACGAGAGACACATGAAGAAGCTTAGAAGTTCCCAGCAGCAAGTACACAATCCCAAGCCTGTAAGCGTTGCACCACCCCCTCAATGGGTCACACCTCAAACGCTCCAACAGCATTGCCAACCTGCTCCAGACCAAAATTGGATGACACCCGAAACACATGGAGACTTCCAAGATGCTGGGTCACAGCCCTATCCGCACAGCTTTGTGCCTCCACCTAATTGGGTGATGCTGGAAATCCCCCATGGATTCTTTGTATCCACCAGTAGACTCCCAAGAACGACGATGGAGGAGGGGGTTAGCTCAAGTCCTGCGTGTAACTTTTGAGGTTATCCTGGTGTGCCTCATCAATACCAAAGCGAAGCAACTAAACCGGATCCCAGGATAAATCCAACAGGAACACACACACACGGAGGAGAGTGCTCTGCACACTACCACTGTTGGATCCTGCTGCTGCTACAAGTCAGAATTGCACAGGACATAAGGTACATGGATTGCTTCACAAAACAAAAGAGCAAACCAAGACCAGGATCGCAATACCTCCACAACCACCTCAAGCAAAAATGACGCAAACAAGAGAGAGGACATCTGCAGCCCTCCTTCCTCCTCGTGATCCACTCCTGCATCCTGCTATGATTACTCCGCCGTGCTCCATCCTAGAGGGACAGCAGCAGACTCCGGTGGAGTTGCGATCATACACGCACGTAAGTGAAACAATTTTTTTATATATGCATCTTGTATTATTTGCAAATTGTTTGATCCCTCCAGGATAACAAGTTCATAAACTACATTTTAACGTGCCGTTTGGATTATTTTTTCTCTTTTTCAGACGCCGAATCTCCCGGATTATCTAATACCAATACTAAAGATGCGACTCCAAGATGTAGAGAAAGCAAGGGAATTTTATAACAGATACGCCAGACATGCTGGTTTTGGAATCAAGAAGACGGGGGGGAATGACAACCACAAGTATTTTGTTTGCGCATTCCAAGGGATACCCACGTCTTCTGTTTCAGAGGCTAACAGGAAGTGAAAGAAAACATCGCAGAGGACAGGCTGCAATGCAAGAATGAGGGTGAAGGTGCAGGAGGATAACACATGTGTGGTAGTGGACATTGAGTACAATCATAATCACCAACTCATGCAAACTGATGACATGCTGATATTCTTGCACTCACACAAGAATTATGACCCCACTATTTTGGAGTACGTAAAGCTCCTGCAGTGCCATGATGTCAAGCACACAACAATCATGTCCATGCTATCTGAAAATGAAGATGGAAGCTACTTCCTAAGCATGAACGGACGAGACCTACTAAAACAGTAAGTATTCAAACATCCACATACTGCAATGTACATAGCATCCTAGGTCACAACCCTTTGCTAGCAAAAATAACAAATGCATGTTTGCATGTAATTTGCAGGAAATCCATGAATGCAAGGAAAGATGATTTGGATGATGTGCTGAAACTTGTTTCATTCTTCAAAGACATGAAGGCAATCAATAATGAGTTTTTCTATGACATACAAGTAGACAAGGACAAGTCAATTAAAAACATTTTCTGGTCCAATGCAAGCTGCCGAGGAGCCTATCAAGACTTTGGTGATTGCGTAACGTTCGACACAACTTACAAGACCAACAGATTTCATATGCCTCTGGGAGTGTTTGTTGGAACAAACCATCACTTGCAGTCAATGATATTTGCTGTTGTCCTGATTAGAGACGAAGATGCAAAGTCATTCAAGTGGCTGTTCGATACATTTGTACGGTGCATGAACAACAAGCACCCAACTTGCATTCTAACAGGTGAGTTAAAAAAACCTCTACAAGTTTCATCATCTTTTTAGTCTATGGGTATATATTGGGTGCATTGATTTTATCTGAAAAATAATGCAAAGCGAGCAGTTCAACCACTATTAGCACAGAAGTCCAACTAACAATACAAGAAAGCAAAATTATCTGTCACATGTTTAGAAAAAAATTAGTTATGAATGTGAAGTTTAAATACAAGAATCACAGAAGTTCAAGGACAAAAGCTGTAAGAAAAATATATGTAACATGTTTAGAAAAATATAGTTATTTCTATGAAGTTCAAGCACTGGTACCACAGAAGTTCAAGAACATTGCTTTAAGAAAATTTTGAGTGTGACACTACTAGGTAATCCTACTGCTACCCGTGAAGTTCAAGCACTGGTACCATAGAAGTTCAACAACACTGTTGTAAGAAAAAATACATGTGACATTTTTAGATAGCTATACTGCTACATGTGAAGTTCAAGTACTTGTACAACATAAGTTCACCATTAGTGCAAAAAAGAAGCAAGTTTCATGTTTTAATTCATCAGACCAGTGCTCATCGATGGCGAAAGCTATACCACAATTATTTCCAAACACCGCCCACAAGCTATGCCATTGGCACATCATGAAGAAGTACAGGGAATACCTCACGTTGCCGTACAAAAAGTATAAAACATTCAAAGAGGAGTTCACAACTATATTAAACTGGCCGCTGATGCCAACGGAGTTTGAAGCTGCCTGGGCTGAACTCGTGCACAAGTACAACCTAGAGAACGACCAGATGATGATGCATCTGTGGAGTGATAGGGAAATATGGATTTCAGCATATTACGAGAACATTTTCTGTGCTAGAATGAATTCCACACAATGAAGCGAGAGCATGAACCACGTGCTCAAGAAAGGGTTTGTCAAGGGGACCCAGAACCTACACAAGTTTGCTAGGCGGGTAAATGCTTGCATACAAACTCGGATGCAGAAGGAGAATGAGCAAACAATGACCAACATGGTATGAAGACACAAAAAAACATGTTCTATTTTCCTTCAACATGTGCACTTTGAACTTAAAAAAATGAAACCCATGACTCCGCTTCGACTAATATCTTACTTTTTGACATGTGCAGACCAATCCTGTGACAAAAACGACTTACGGCTACGAGGAAGACATGTCTATCAAGTACACGACAGCCGTGTACACCGAGATGAGGACTAGGATGAGAAAAGCCACGCTGTTTCACGCAAAGCGTACAACAGAGCCCACTAAGTACCTTGTGTACTACCACAACAAGCGTGGCCATGATGATGAAAAAGATTTTCCTGGTCAAAGCATGAATTCCAGGTTGTAGCTGACCCAAAGAATGAAATATACGAGTATGAATGCAAGCTTTGGACACACACAGGTGAGCGGAAAAACAAACTCATTAAATAGCTAAACTAGTAGTATCGTATCAAAATATATGAAACTTATTGCTGGCTCACAAACAATATATTCTGCATTCATCACAAAATGTAGGCCTGTTCTGCCTTCACATCATGAACATACTGGACTACCTGAAGCCTGACAAATTTCCACACAAGTATATCCTCAAACGGTACACAAAGACTGCAAAATCACAACCAACCTTTGATACAAGGGACTACAACACAACTGCATCGGATGGCAGCTCAAGACTATCGAAGCAAGACATCTTGCCGCAGCTAAATTTGATGGTTAACAAGAAAGCGATGAGATGTGACCAGCAATATGACAGAGCCTACTATGTTCTCAAGAGGCTCGTGGAAGAGCTTGATGTAATACATTCAGCAAATCAAGCGGATGCTGATGAAAGGATGGCTAAAGAGGACGTTGAAATTGAAGATGACCTTCATTATTATGCAGCTGAAATGCTAAACACCGTTGCTCAAGCCAACCAATGCAAGCAGGGTGTTGACCAATCAATGGAGCAGCGACAACAAGAGACGATGAAATTGCCACTGTACTCTGAAACAAAGGGTAGGAAGAAAATTTCTGCAACAAAGAAAAGTGACAAGAGAGCTCAAATAAAGGCACCACCTGCAGGAAGAGTCGTCGTGCTCGATGAGAACGGAGTGCCACTTGGACACATGCAATGTAGTGTGTGCAAAAAGGTTGCAGGACACAACAAGCTCACCTGTCCAACACTCTTGGAAAGAAACGATGCCGAGGAGGTCAAGCAACCCAAAGTTCAAAAACAGCAGCCCAAAGTTATAGAACAAAAGAAGGGATCACACCCACAGAAAGCAAGCAGCAGACTTTGTAGCATATGCAAGGAGTATGAACCACATAATGCGAGAACATGCCCAAAGCACGCAGATGCTGAAAAGACAAGCAAAAAGCCACAGAAGAAACAGAAAGAAAAACCTAGCGCCAGCAACAAGAAAGTGGTGGAAGATGAAGAGGAAGACGAAGATGAAGACATCATCGAAGAAGAGGAAGACGAAGAGGAAGAGGAAGTGGAATGCGAGGAGGAAGATGAAGAGGATGATGAAGAGGAAGAGGACGATGAAGAGGAAGAGAAAGAGGAAGATGAAGAGGAAGAGGTACATGTCAAGAAAAAACCACCACAACCAAAGCCTAGGAGGAGCGCAAGGCTGATGAACAGTTAGACTAGGTCAATTAAACAAAGCAAACTTATGTCATATCAATGTGCAGAATATTATCCCACTTTTGAAAACAGTATTTTAGGAGAAGCTTACTTGAACTTTTTTGTTGAAGTTTCAAAGAAATTATACAGTAGAGGTTCAAGTAAGCGTACTGCACAAGTACTAGTATAGTATAAGAGGAGGTGCTGGTGATGTATTGCAAAAAAGAGCAAGCAGTAATAAAATGAAAAATATACACTTTGAAGTTCAAGTAATGTTACTGCAGAAGTCCTGCTATATTATGACAGGAAGTGATGTGCTGGTGATGTATTGCATGAAAGAGCAAATAGTAATAAAAATGAAAAAAATACATGGTGAAGTTCAAGTAATATTACTGCAGAAGTCCTGGTATATTATGGCAGGAAGTGGTGTGCTGGTGAAATATTCCATGCAAAGTGCAAGCAAGAATAAAAATGAAAAATATACACTATGAAGTTCAAGAAACATTACAGTGGAAGTTCTGGTACATTATGGCAGGAGGTGCTGGTGTTGTATTCCATAAAAGAGCAACTAGCAAATAATTATACAATCTGAACTTCAGGTCAGCTTACAGAAGAAGTTCTGGTATATAAAATCAATGTAGGAAAAAATATGCTTAAAAACATAAAGTTTTGTCATATGAACTAAGGTTAGCAAGCCTAAGACAACGTGCTCAGATATGAAGTTCTGTTTGGATAGGTGCAGAAGTTCATGTACAATGCCGACAAAAACATAAAGAAAAGACAAGGAATGTATGAGAATACTTTTGCACAAAGTTATAGTTGAAATCCATTCGCAATTGAAAAATCACAAAAAACAAATATAGATTCTATGCAAAAGGCTATGTATTGGTTGGGTTGAAAAATAACAATATATTACACAACACAGAAAATCCTATCCATCTGAAACCAGCAGCCCAGCCAGATCTCAAGCAGAAGTTCAAATCAAAGATCATATGTTGGGGCCCAAAATTAAACAACACAAAAACGAGCAGTTCAACCATAGTCCAGGGAGAAGTTCAAGCGCATCTGTTGGGGAAAACATACAACACATGGATACTGAAAATGATGCAGTATAATGAAATTCACAAGCCAAATCGTTCTTCACACCAAATACATTTGTCCTCAAATATCATAAGTAATAGTGCTGCAACTATAGATACACAAATTACTAAACAATTCTTACAACCAAATCTTTACACAATCGTTATCAAACCTAAATCTTTACAGATCAAATCTACACTGAAACTAATGCTTCGAATTCACGGGCCCAAGGACTGGATCTCTTTAGGAAGCTTTGCATGCACGACTTCATTCTTCTCACTGAAGATTAGAGTGTGCATGAACTCGACCTTCCAATCATTTGCAGCAGCCTGCCAACAGGAAATGAAAGGATGGTTTAGTAAAGGATAACTAAAACCACATCAGGAGCGTCTGAGCAAAAACACACAACAAAAATGAAATGATGATCAGACAAGAACAAGGACAAAACATACCTCCACATCACCAAAATCATCAACACGCCCATCGCCATCATATGTAGAGCAGAACTTCACGGCAAAGAAACCACAATCATTATTCACTTGCTTTGGAACATCGATAAAAGGCGGCCTCTTTGCAATAGTCACCCAGTTAGGCTGCTTGCTTGCTTGCTTTGTACGCAGCCTTGTTGTACACCTCCTCGAGTAACCCAACAAATCTCTTGATCTGCAGGAAATGCCAAAATAAGATGAAGTCAAAAACATGTTAACCAAAATAGTTAAGTTCAGGTACATAAAAAGCGACACTTGCATAAGATCCAGCTAAACAAATAGCAGAAGTTCAACTATCAAATGATAGTCAGTTCAAGCAGTATTACCGCAATAGAGACAGAAACCTATTTTGTCAACAGAAGGCATAATAAACTTCGTGTCAAACAAGAGAATATGAAAAGGAGGTTCAGGCTAAGAAACACTCACGATATTTTGGCAGTCTTCGTGGAAACTTGTTCGTGACATTCCCTTATTGTAAGGAAGTCAATCAAGGATGTCAAAGCTCCCACGATATCTATTCAGCACGTACACACTGTAGTGCGCCATTGTGTTAATTGGCTTGAATAGTATCAAAAAAACCTGCCAAGAATGAAACAAACGTTGAACACAAACTATAAAGCATAGCTATTGAACAACCTGGATGAACACAAACTTCTTGCCAACTCAGCAAAAGGATGTATTTTTTTAAAAGCAAGAGTTATGATAAACTAACCAACTTTGCATTAAGAAGATCTTCTTCCTAGCGGACAAACAGTCGGAGGAGACCAGCAGATTTTTTTGCGTTGAACTTTGGAACTGTTTCAGCGAAGAAATCATACTCCAGGCAGTACTGTGTATTCACAAAACACAATTAAAACATCTCCCAAATAGCACCACAACAAAACTAGAGCAAAAAAGGGAGATAGGGGTGCAAAGAACTAAAACCTGTATGAAGTAGAGACTAAGTACAACCCTGTCAGTACTAGTGAATATCTGAGAGGTCTCCGGCTTATCCTTCCACAAATTCATGAGATAATCCATTATGTCTCCTTCCATCTGCTGCCCTTCACCGAAAAGAGTATACAGGACACGTCCTGTGAGGTCAATCACATTCCCAGGGATGGTAAACATGCAATAGCTTGTGCTGCAGATTTAAAGGGATGGGAAAATATTAGAAGTTCAGATACAATAACAAACAGAAGTTCAGATACTATAACTCAAAGGCAAGGAGAGATGAACAAAAGTTCAGATATTATAACAACAGAAGTTCAGACACTATAACTAAAAGGCAAATGAGAAATTAACAGAAGTCCACATACTACAACAATAGAAAGTACATACACAGAGTAGCCTCTCTGGCAGCAACAAAGTTAAGAAGAAGAAAACTCACTCAGAATACTTCTCCAGACCGTCTTTAGTAAGCACATACTGTCTCAACTTTCCGAGCCTCGGATAGATGAGGGTAACTGTATTTCTTTAGGGGAGCGACAGCAGAACGCCACTTCAAAGGCAATATTGATGCTCTCTTGGAGGAAGTTATGTTGCCAGACTCAACCGCCGGTTTCCTCCTTGTGATGACAACATTCTTCCCACCTCTCCCAGCAACAATACCGGCAGCAGATTTACCATTCTTCGGGTAAGAAATCTTCTCAAAATCATCATCAGACGAAATCACTTCTGCTTCGGCTGCTTCGACTGCACCAACCTTCCTGGAGGAAGGGGTTGTTGGACCACCACAAATACCAACAGCCTGCTTCCCCAACTTGGAAGGAATAAGGGTTCGAGGTCTATCATCTTCTCTCAGAGTTGTACTCATCAATTCCTCCCTAGGTTGGTATTCCTGTGACCCGAGGAATGAGTAGTGGTAATCGGTCAAGTCCAATGGCTCCATTGCAAAAGAAAAGCAAGAGAAAAAAGACGATTAAATATAACTGAAGTTCAGGCACAACACAATGTGCAGCCCAACTAATATATATGATATGGTTACTACTCAAGCTGATCTAAAAAAATTAGTTGCATTTAAAAACTAAAAGAAGTTCAGGCACAACCAAAGGCACAGTTCAAGATAAAACTGATGAATTGGAAAACATTCAACTACACCTAATGAAAGCATAGAAAGGCATCATCTCTGAAGTTCTAGTAGAAGAAATGCTCGTGTCCAAGTAAGCAACGAAAGGAAAAAAATACTGAAACAAAACACACAAGCAAAATAAAAAAGATAAAAATGAAGTTCATGTACAAGAAATGCTCCTCTCCATCTGAAACTAGCAGCCTAGCTAGATCTCAAAGTAGAAGTTCAAGTTTAAGAAAGAATGAAGTTCATGTAGAATAAAAGATGCAGTACACGTAAGCAGTCCAAGTTCCAAGACTTACATGTGTAGTAGCCAAACAAAGCTTGGAGGTCTGTCTCCAACAGGTTGGAAGAAGCGATTGAGTACAACCACATCTTCCTGATATCCGTGATATTTTCATGGGAATAATTTGCAAGAACCCCATCATAATACGAATTAACATTCGTAAGCATGAAGAATCCGCAGTCGATACTGCCATCAAACACAAAAAAAGAATAGTGTTAGAACAAAAAAGAAAGCCAACGAATAAAAGATGTCGCAACTTAAGTACAACTACAGTTAAACAGAAGTGATATAGAGAAAAGGGGAACTCATACTTGTTAGTCTGCTGGGGGACATCAATCCAATCCAAAGGGAAATTATCGATAGAAATAGGACTGAAGGGTGTCTCCCTGTCGTTGCTGGCATCGTTTCAAAGCTTCTTGATGTTATCAGTCATCCGCCGAAATAGGCGTACCGCACAGTCATCGTCTGGTCCGTAGTAGGAGTCGAGAAGCTGGAACCTTGAATTCTTCAGGTCAAGAAATATCGAAACCCAATGACCAACACCACCCATGGAAGCAGGAGTTTCAGGCGGGTCAAAAGTGGGGAAAACAACCTGAAGCAACATAAACACACGAATCATTAAAAACTAAGAATTAATATCAAACAGTACAAAGAAAAATAAAACAATATTAACACAGTGGATCGCAGTGCAAAACTACTACATAGGCAAAGAACAAAGATACTGCGTGCACAATCATGTGCATCTATGCTATATGGACAAGTCGCCAAGAAGTACTTCCTCACACGGGAATCCAATTGATCTTTGAAAATCTTGTCCGAAAATAATGCAGACAAAACCAACATATGAAAATAAAAAATGAGACAAACAAGTTTTAACTAAAATGATAAGGAACAATATAGAAAAGAAAGCACTATATGGTTGACTTACACAAACCCAATACGGCAGGATGAGTTTATCCGATCCCTGGTACTTCACACGTAGATAGTAGAGTGCAACCTCAGCCACATTAGATCGAAGCATTCCGCGAGGATCAAAATATATTGCGACATCCTCAAAAGAAGCTTCACACTCCTTGTTTTGGAACATAATCATTGATCTAAAACAAAGCAATAGAAAGTAAAACAAGTTCAGCATCAGGAACTCAGGAAGTTCAGCTACATCACAACAGGCAGTTCAAAAGGCCAGAAGTTCAGCACCAGAGAAGTAAAAATTAGAAGTTCAGCAACATAGAGTAAAGAAGTTCAGGTTTGAAACCATAGGTAGTTCACAGGGGGTAGACGGATGTAAAATATTGACCACCTGCACTCACCTCTTGGAACGATCATTCTTAAGCCTAGTTAGATTGAAATAAAAGTCATCAAACCTTCTTTAGGACGACAACAAGGTCATTATCTGCTCAGCGAAAGAAATATAAATTAGGAGCAACATTCAAGCACATAGATTCGCGACAGTTCAATCAATAGCAAGATTCAAGAACAACATTCAAACACAAGCACATCTCAGCTGCTACACCAGAAAACATCACAACACATGCATTACAAACCTTCCCCTACATAGAAAACATGTTCACTTAACTTTATTTACAACCCACACGACAAAGCACTAAACTAGAAGTTCTACTTGCACCACACAGGCATGGATATCATGGACAAAAACAAACAACAAAAGGGACGGGGATGGGGAAAGAAGAGAGAAGCATGCTCCTCTCTTTATGGATTCTTGCCTAGACCAGTGACAGCACTGGAATGATCAACCTCCTCTCCATGGCTATCGCTTTCAGTCTCTTCATCATCATCTCCAGTAGACATTGCAGCATCGCCGAGAAGGACACCAGCAGCAACTGGAGAATCTGAAACAACAAAAATGGTTGGTTGTGTTTGAACAACATCAACATCAACTGATGGCTCTGCTGCAGGAGACTTCTCTGGGCTTGCAGCAGCACTACCACCAGTCTCAACAGCAGCCTCAACGGGATCTTTCTCCAAAATGATATCTCCAGTTGTCTTGCCCTGCTCAGGATCAGAAACCTTAGCTGTCTTGCCCTGCTCAGCTTCAGAAACCTCAGTTGTCTTGCTCTGCTCAGCATCAAAAACCTCATCGCCAATGGACGACTCAGGTTCAGTTGGTACCACCCCGTTGGAGCAGCCAGTGCCTGACAAGGACTTTTCTGCAACCTTCTCTGGAGGAACACTACCATCATCAATCTGCAGCAAGAACAGAAAGTGATTACAAAAGGGGCACATAGTGATAAAATGCACAAACAAGTAAAATAAAGAATGAGACAAATGGACAAGAAAAATGGTACTTTATCTTCACTGCCATGAACCTCATCAACTAATACATCACTCTAGGGAGTAGGTTGGGCAGGTTCATGCACAGGTAAAACATCCTCCTCAACCCTAGTACCATCATCAACAGCCTACAAAAAAATCATGTAGAACAAAAATACCTAATCAACAGAAGTTCGCATTACACAATCATAGAAGGTCAGCTATGAGCACTGACACATAATGGAAGTCCAAATGCACTAAACATAATAGGTCAGATATCAAACTACTCTAATACAAAAGGGAACAAAAAAAGGCCAGTTATGGAAATTACAAAAGTTCAGGTGCTGTAGCCCATGAAGTTTAGGTGCTATAAACAGAGAAGGTCAACTAGGAAACACTAGTACTAAAAACTAAAAGTTTACGACACATGAAATCAATAAGGGTCACCTATGACTAAAAAGAGTAATAACTAAAATCTAACAATGAACTGAATCAGTTTACCTCTTTGGTATGCTCCACGTGGCCTCCTTCATGACCCAAACGAACAGAATCCTGCCTCTGAATCTGTCTGACAACAACACTTGCCTCATCTTCAAAAGGCTTGCAACGAGCATCCTGCATTCCCTTGAACAACCCAAAGCTAGCACGGAGGTGGGAAGTGCTCTGACGAAGCTCTTCAAGAAATATAGCTTCAATTGACAAAACCTCCTTCGAAGAATCAACATCAAAACCATGTCCGGGAGGAAGAATCCCATCAACGCAACTAAGATGCTCAACAGTTGACGGAACACGGGCCAACTCCCCACAAACGGTTTCAAGAAGACCGTCAATCCTAACCAGGGAAACATTGGCAGCTTCAAACAAATTCTCGGAAGACACGCCACCTGCATCACTCACATGGGCAGAAGAACTTCCTGGATCTACAGGGGGCCCAGTATTAACATCCCGGGAGAATTCAAATCTCGGAGAAGTTCCACTCCCTAGGCCGGCGGCACGAGGCATAGTTAGAACAGGACGTTCGATAACCCTAAAGAACACAACCTCAGCCTGTGTCTTCCACTGCCTACAAAAACAAAAGTGAATGCGTCAAAAAACAAATGAAGGAACATGGGAACAAAAATATAGAAGACAGTACCAGAAGTCCAAGTTAAACTACACATGAAAGAATGATGCGTATAAACACTCACAGGCAGTTTCCCAAACACCCAGTTGGTTGGGTCATCATCACCCTTCTTGACCAAGTCAGCCGCAGCAAGCTCAAGAAGCCTGACCTGATCCATGAAATTGATGCGAGGGGTCCTCAAGTCAATATTAGGCGTCTTGACAATGATAAGGCAATCCAGATACATAAGAAGCGGCGCGATGGCACAACCTGTGACAGCTTTTCCTATGCTAGTACCTTTATGATACCTAACAACAGCACTTCGAATATCATCAACAACCAACTGGCAATAGTCCATATCTGCCATATCCTCAAACACAAGATTCTCAGCCATTGCTGCCTCCCTGGACACTCGTGTAGACGTTCCAGGATAACCACCTTCATGAAAACAACCAGGTAAAACACCTACAGAGCAAGATCATCCTTCGTCTCATCCTTCACAAGTTCCGCGAGGATATTCTGCAAATCCTTTGTCTTGATGTCGTCACTCCTAGCGTACCCAAGCTTGGCCTTCAACCTCATAACATCATCATCAAACCCATCATTCGAGGGCCTAGGAGGGGTACGACTACC
This sequence comes from Triticum urartu, assembly GCF_003073215.2. NCBI lineage: Eukaryota > Viridiplantae > Streptophyta > Magnoliopsida > Poales > Poaceae > Triticum > Triticum urartu. The sequence goes on from NC_053028.1 coordinate 318,494,884, forward strand.
TTGAGGGAATCAAACAGATGGTGAATATCATCACTTGTAATACGCAGAACCTTGTTCGCCTTACCCATGTCAAGAATCATGGTTGTAGGGTCAATCCTTGTGTAGATGTTGCCCATCAAAGGATGAGAAATGTTGGAATCAACCTTCAAGTCAAACACACAACCAAAACCAGCCTTGATAACCCTCATCTTGTGCCTAGGTTGTAGCATTTTCGCACACGTCTTGACCTCTCCAAGTGAGTAGCGAACCGTCTTGTTAAAACATTTCGCCTCACCTCCTCCTTGGCCACCTTCTTCGGGCGCTTTGCCTCCTCTCTTCCTCCTCTTAGGCTGCTCCACAAGCTGATACTGAAAAAATGCAATGACAAGGAAAAAAGGCAGAACAATGAGATACACAAGCTTCACCAAAATTCCACTAATGCCTACGTACGCAGTACATTTCAGAAGTCCAACTATGTCTACATAGGCAGTACAACCAAGTATGACTAGAAGTAAAGATGCTTTCAAAATGTTGGAAATTTACGAAGCAGAAGTTCAACCATGTACACCAAGGGAGTAATCAAACATGTATACCAACAAGTTAAGCTAATTTCTTCATGTATATATCCAGAAGTCCAACTATGTACACAAAGGCAGTAATAGCATAAAAGCAAAGCGGATCGACTAATTTATTCGTCTGTATGAAGTAGAAGGTCAGCTATGTACGCCAAGGCAGTGCTAAAAACAAAAAACTACAACAATAGCGACAAATGCTCTAAAAAGCGGTAAACATTAGACATTCATACCTGATTAGCGGCAACATCATCATCGTCATCGTCCTCGTCATCAACGTTGAAATCAGCATCATCCTTGTTCTCTGGATTAACACGAGAACGCTTCTTCTCACCCTTGTTGACCTTTGCAGGTGCAACCTTGCGCTTGACGCCGCAGTTCTTCCCCTAACTAGATGCACCAGCACCAAGCGGAGAAGGGGTAGGCGCGGCAGTGGCAAGCAAATGAGGACTAGGGCGTGGCGTACCACTGAGGCCTAGCCCTTCATCCTCAGCAAGTTCTGCAAGCCTTGAAACGTGTGGGCTCCTCCGAGGAGTAACTCCACCAATTACATGCTTCATCGCAACGGTCTTCTTGATTTTTTTCTTAACAGGGACAACCGTGCCATCACTGCCACACGACACGTCTTCCTCATCTATGAGCTCAGCCGCATGAACAGATCCAGGAACATCAGAACCGTTCTGAAGGCGGTCCGCCCTCTTCTTGTCAAAATCTTCTTGCATCTTCCTCTTACGTTGGTCCTCCACAAGAAGCTGAAGAGGCACATCCTCAGGTGCGTGACAGGTTCAGTGCGATCAACAGACTGCGACTGCGTCTCTGACATCTGAAGAGAGCACAAAGGATCCAAAACGGAATCACAACCTTTGAATGACGGAGCCCCATGCTCAGCAGCAGGGTTTTTTTATAAATCCAACTCAGATAGAACATCGTTGATGGTGTTCACAGCTTCCTCCTCTGTGGACACATCTGCAAAGAACACAAAAAATCAAAGCAAAAAATAAAAAATGTCAGGAACAAAAACAAAAACAACCAACGGGAACAAGTTAAAAAACATGGCTTGAGAATTTAAAATGAAAAGAAACGGGGTTTCACATACTAGGTGAAGCAAGAGCTACAGAAGCAAAATCCTCGAGGCTTGAAAAATTCTCAAGGCTTGAAGCAACCTCAGCAATCATAGTCAAAGGAATAATGGGTGATTTAGTCGCATCAGATATTGGAGCATCAGTATTAACTTCTGAAGCTCCATCTTGATCGCGGGCATTTTTTCAGAACTATTCAACTCATCACCAACTACAAAAAATGCAAGTAAAAAGGCAAAGGGACTTCTACTTTTACATCAATTTCCAATACCCAGAAGTTCAACAATACCTAACAAAGCAGTAAACGCAACAAACAATCTAAAATTTACATACTAAATATAAAAACAATCTACACCATGATGTAGGGTAGGGACCCTAATCACCCAATCTTTCACGAAAGGAGCGGAATCCCGCAAAGAACACGAAGAACACAAAGGGGAAAACAAGGGAAACACAAAAGGAGATAAAGAGGAACACTCAAACCAACATGAATAGATCACACATGTGCTAGATCCTCGAATACATAAAGTAAGATACACGATCCACGATCAACTAGGGACAATACACGGTAACCGGTCTTCTCCGTGAGGAGGTCTTGATGTTCTTCCCAAAAGAGGGTCTTGAATCCGCTTGGGGGATCTTCTCCGTAGGAGGCTCGAATCTCCGAGGAGAAGGTAACCAAGTGGATGAGCAAAGCTCTCACACGAAATATGAGCTAATCCTTTGCTAACCCTAGAAAGTTTGGCGAGGTGGAGTATATATAGTCTAGGGGGGAGAAGGGATACACGAGCCTCGGCCCTTCACTGTGCGCGGACAAGGGAGGCCAGATGTCTGGGCTGGTTGGGCCGGATGTCCGGGCTGGAGTGGTGGCATTTGTTGCTCTCGGGTTCGGAGGGGCCGGATTTCTGGGCTGGTGGCCGGATGTCCGGGGGCTCGGGAGAGGCCGGATGTCCGGGGCCTGTAGCTTCAAGGATGGGGAAGATCATGGGGATGATCATGGGATGCTCCGCATCATCTCCCCTCCCTTGGGGAAGATCCGTCCTCGGATCAAATTCTTCATCACCATGGTAGGGCAAGAGATCTTTGATGTTGAAGATGTCGCTCATAGAGTACTTGTCACTTGGGAGGTCAATCTTGTAAGCATTGTTGTTGTATCGTGCGAGCACCTTGAAGGGTCCATCCGCTCGTGGTCGAAGTTTGGACTTGCGTTCTTGGGGAAAGCGGTCCTTGTGAAGGTGTAGACACACGAGGTCTCCAATGTTGAATATCATAGGGTGCTTTTTGACATTGAGCTTGGTCGCAAGGCGTTGTACTTGGAGCTCGATGGTGTTTCTTGTATCTTCATGCACCTTCTTGAGATGGGTCGCTCGTGCACTTGTGTCAGAATTGATGTGCTCTTGGAGTGGTAGAGGAAGAATGTCCAATGGTGACAATGGGTTGAATCCATAGACGACCTCGAAGGGGGACTTGCTGGTTGTTGAGTGTCTTGCTCGGTTGTAGGCGAACTCGGCGATAGGGAGGCACTCCTCCCACTCCTTGATGTTCTTCTTGATGAGTACTCGAAGTAGAGCGGAGAGTGTGCAGTTGGTCAGCTCCGTTTGGCCGTCGGTTTCAGGATGGTAAGCCGTGGAGAAGAGTAGCTTGATTCCGAGCTTGGCGCATAGGGTCTTCCAAAAGTAGCTAAGGAACTTGACATCGCAGTCCGAGACGATAGTCTTTGGCACTCCATGTAGACGCAATATTTCCCTACAAAAGAGATTAGCAACATGTGAAGCATCGTCTCTCTTGTTGCAAGGAATAAAATGTGCCATTTTTGAGAAACGGTCCACAACGACAAATATTGAATCTTTCCCATTTCGAGTCCTAGGCTAACCAAGTACAAAGTCCATGCTAATGTCTTCACATGGTTGGTATGGAATTGGTAGAGGCATATAAAGGCCATGAGATTGAGCTTTGGACTTAGCTTTGCGACATGTAGAGCATCGGTTAGTGAAGCGATTGATGTCACGAAACATCTTGGGCCAAAAGTAGTTCCTCGAGAGCGTAGCGAACATCTAGTCTCGTCCAAAGTGTCCCATTAAGCCTCCTCCATGAGATTCCTGCAAAAGCAACAAACGAAGAGAAGACTCGGGGATGCAAAGTTTGTTAGCTCTCATAAGATATCCATCTTTGATGTAATAGCGTTCCCAAGAGGTGTGCGACAAACACTTGGTATAAGGAGTAGTAAAAGTAGGGTCATGCTCATACAAGTCTTCGATATACTCGAAGCCGATGACATCCAATTCAAGTTGAGTAACAAGCATGCATATGCGAGAAAGGGCATCCGCTACAATGTTTTCCTTACCTTTGATGTACTTCATGACATAAGGAAAAGACTCAATAAATTCACTCCATTTAGCATGACGCTTGTTCAACTTGGTTTGGCCCTTAAGATACTTGAGAGTCTCATGATCGGTATGAATGATAAACTCATGGGGACGAAGTTAATGTTCCCTTTCATGCAAGACTCACACTAAAGCATATAGCTCTTTGTCATAGATGGGGTAATTGAGTTGCGTTCTAGAAAGTTTCTCACTAAAATAAGCTATGGGGCGCTTCTCTTGCGTTAACACACCTCCTATGCCATTACCACTAGCATCGCAATGAATCTCAAAGGGTTTGTCAAAGTTGGGTAATGCACGCACGGGAGCATGAGTAAGAAAATTCTTAAGCTCATTGAATGCGGTATCTTGGGATGGTCCCCAAACAAAAGGCGCATTCTTCTTGCTCAAAGCATGCAAAGGCGAAGCAATGGTGCTAAAATCCTTCACAAAGCGACGATAGAAACCCGCAAGGCCAAGAAAGCTACACACTTGATGCAAGTTGGTTGGTTGTGGCCAAGTCTTAATAGCATTGATCTTGGACTCATCAACATGAACACCCTTAGAGGAAACAACAAAGCCCAAGAAAACGAGCTTATCAACACCAAAATGGCATTTCTCCATATTAGCATAGAGGCGCTCTTTTCTAAGAGTTTGCAAAACGGTGCAGGCATGGGTGACATGCTCTTTGAGAGATTTGCTAAACACAAGAATGCCATCGAAGTAAACCACAACAAATATACCAATGTAAGGGCGAAAGACATGATTCATAAGGCGCATAAAAGTGCCCGGTGCTTCCGAAAGACCCATAGGCATGACTAGCCACTCATACAAACCAAACTTGGTTTTGAAGGCGGTTTTCCATTCATCACCCTCTTGTATGCGGATTTGATAGTAACCACTCTTAAGATCAATTTTGGAAAAGATAGTGGCACCGCTAAGCACATCAAGCATATCGTCTAGGCGTGGAATGGGATACCTATATCGAACGGTGATAGCATTGATAGGTCTACAATCAGAGCACATGCGAAAGCTACCGTCTCGTTTTGGCACAAGGATGACCAGAACGGCACAAGGGCTCAAACTTTCACGCACATGTCCATGGTCTATGAGATGCTTTACTTCCCTTTGTATTTCCTTGGTTTCTTCGGGGTTGACATGGTAGGGAGCTTTGTTCAGAAGCGGTGCTCCGGGGATGAGGTCGATGCGGTGCTCAATGCCGCGTAGTGGAGGTAGTCCCGGAGGTAACTCATTGGGGGAAAATGTCGTGAAATTCCTGCAAAAGAGAAGATAACACTAAAGGAAGAGTGTGAGAAGTGTTAGGTTGTGGTGCATTGTCCTTGCACACGAGGACGTAGTGTAGGACACTCGATGGGTTCTCACACACTCCTCTTATCTCACTTTTGGTGGCAAATAGGACTAAGTTCTTCTTTTCACTCATCGTGGAGGCACTCGATTTGGGCTTGTGGCGCTCACTCTCTTTTTGGTGGCTCGCTCTCTCACTATGATCTCCACGATGGGTGGCTTGCTTGTCGGCGATCACTTGACTTGGCGACATTGGACGGAGAACGTACTCCTTGCCCTTCATCTTGAAGATTTAGTGGTTCGTTCGGCCATTGTGGATGACTCCTCTATCGAATTGCCATGGGCGTCCAAGGAGAAGATGGAAAACGGTCATTGGAACGACGTCGCACTCCAAGGTGTCTTCGTCGACGCCAATTTTGAAGGAGACTTGTACTCAGTGCTCGACTTGGTTGGTGTCGGAGTCGCTAAGACATTGGAATTTGTATGGATGGGGATGCTTCGTCTTGGGCAATTGGAGCTTGGAGCAAAGTTCTTCACTTGCCAAGTGATGACAACTCCCTCCATCGATGATGACCTTGACGGATCGTCCATTGATGCCGGCCTTGGTGTGGAATATGTGGCATCTTTGGTCTTCTTCTTGGTGATGTTGGAGAGTCAATACTTTGGAGACAACAACTGTGGGACTTGAATCTTCATGGCAAAATACTTGTTCCTCTTCATCATTCACTTGCCGGTGCATGGAGACTTGCTCGATGGCTTCCATTTTGCCTTCACTCATTGAGTCATATGTGCCATCGTCGTTGAGGATCATGGTTCGCTTGTTGGTGCACTCATAGGACTTGTGGCCTCGGCCTCCGCAAGTGAAACACTTGAAGGAACTCGTCTTGACGGTCTCATCGGTTGGAGTTGATGATGAGGAAACTCTTGGCTTGAAGTTGCTCGTAGTAGGATGACTTGTAGTTGATGAAGCTTGCTTGGAAATTGACTTGTCGATGTTGCTTGTAGAAGGCTTGGTAGACGGAGTTGGAGTCGTTGAAGCTTGGTTGTTGGAGAAACCGTAGGACTTGGATGAGAACTTGGCATACTTGAAATCATCTTGCACTTGGCATTCCGCTTTGGTAGCTTGGTGCACTAGCTCGATGAGATTTGAGTATGGTTGGAAGTCGGTGATCTTCTTGATGGGATGATTGAGTCCATTCAAGAAACGTGCCATTGTTTGCTCATCATCTTCCATGACATTGGCTCGTATCATGGAAATATCCATCTCCTTGTAGTACTCTTCAACGCTCTTTGTTCCTTGCTTGAGTAGTTGGAGTTTCTTGAAGAGGTCGCGGTTGTAGTAGGTAGGCACAAAGCGTGCTCTCATGACATCCTTCATTTGAGCCCAAGTAGTGATGGGTGGTTCACCTCTTACCTCTCGGCACTCGATAACTTATTCCCACCAAATGAGCACATAGTCTTGGAACTCAAGGGATGCCATTGCGATCTTCTTCTCTTCTTCATAATTGTGCAAACGGAAAATCTTGTCAACTTTGAATGCCCATGAAAGGTACTCTTCGGGGTCGTTGGTTCCGTTGAACTTGGGCATGGTGAACTTGAGCTTTCCATAGCGTTGCTCTTCATTGTGTTGGGGTCAGGGATGATGACGTCCATGTTGTTGATGGTTGTTAAGCTCGTGTCGTTCTTGATGAGGAGGGTTGTCAACCTCATGTTGCTCTTGTCGTGGAGGATTTCCATTGTCTTCATGCTCTTGAAGAACTTGATGTTCTTGGCGAGCTTGTGGAGGAGCTTGTCGAGCTCGAAGAGGAGCTTGAGGAACTTGACGATGCACACGAGCTTGAAATCTCCGTTCTTGAATTTCTTCCCAAAATGATTCTTCTTGTTCTCGAGCTTGTCGGCCTCGGTTGGCTACGACTCTACTTGAATCTTGGAGGGCTTGTTGCACTGCAAGTGCTTGAGCTTCACGGAGTTGTTCTTCTTGGCATTGTGCCTCAGCGTCTTGTGCAACTTGGTGTAGACGCGCTCGCTCTTCCTCTTCATGTTGGCGTTGACATTGCCGTTCTCGTGATAGCGCAAAGGCCTCTTGAGTTTTATGTCGTCAGCGCTCTTGAGAGTTGGTGTCGTGTAGGGGATTGAGGCTTGCTTGACGATCGTTGTGCGCAGCTCGGTGAAGAGTGTTCGATGTCGGTGTACTTGAGCCGGAGAGTGTGAAGTCGGAGTGTCGGCTTGAACGAGTCCTTCTTGAAGTGGAAGAAGAGCGGTTGAGCAAAAAAGCGCGAATCTCGTCCATCCTTGCATCATTCTCTTGCTTGTGATCGTCGAGCTTGTGGTCGAAGTAGTCCCTTGTACGTTTCTTGGAGAGTCGCAAGTCGGTAGCGAGGTTGTCGATGCGGTCACTCATGGCTTGTTGCTCTTGATGCAAAGCATGTTGTGCACCAAAGAGGTGACTCTTGGTGACGAGGGAGTTCATGTCATCGTCTTTCTCCATGAAGAGTGGGTTGGTAGAAGTACTTGGCCTATCCACCATTCCAAGACAATTGTAAGTGGTAGAAAAAGAAGAACGAATACCAAATGTACCTTGACCAAAGTTGAAAGTGGATCGATGATCACTCCAATGTAGGACAAGGAAATAGCACAATTGGTCCCAATTCTTGTCGGTTTCTCACACCTAAATAAGTAAAAGCTTATGGTGGAGCTTGGTTAGGATGGTGGCACAAATTTTGATGCAATTGTAAGTGAGCTTCAATAATGTTGGAAAAGATTCGCAAGATGCAATGTAACAAGTAGAACAAGCATATAAGGTACACGGAAACACACACGCAAAAAGATAAGTGGGGTCGTGCAACCAAGGGTGAGACAAAATGTGGAATCCACAAGAATGCTCTTGTTGCATAACACTAGAGAGACGCTAGCATGATTGCACAATAGGCGGATACAAGAACTTGTGCACAACCTACTTAGCAAAAATGCAACGACTTCTATCCCAAGTATGCTCTATGCATGGTGTTGCTATGATATGATCCAAGATGATTGAGTATGACAATCTTAATGTTATATGATGCTATGGTTCTTGATTAAAAGCTCTTTACTTATCTTTCCTCTTTGCTTAAAAGCTTGTTTGGCTCGTTGATGTTTGAGCTCTTTTCTCATGCAATGCTTGACAAACCAAGATAACAATTGTGTAAGCGATGACAACTTTGTGACACAAGAGATGATACCACTATATGCAACAATGATGTATGTACGCTATGGGAAGTATGATCACTAATGTGCACAAGTCTCATTGCCGGCAATACTCAATGGCTAATCTCGATGGGTAAGCAATGCAAAGGAGTAAGGCTATGATGTCTATCAATGTAATGGCAAGAGTGATATGTCCCATACCAAGATGAGGTTACCGTCTTGCTACGGTATGGTGTCAAAATGGTGGCACGAATACCAAGGTGTAGTCGAGGTGGTCGTTGTTGATGACGATGTAGGATGGCGGTGATGATGTAGGACGCGTCCGTGGCGAAGATGAGCGGCGGTGATGTCGATGTCGAACCGTACCTAGATAGCCGAAACACAAAAGAATATGGTACCACAACTCAAATTCTCAAACCTCGAAGTAGCAAATGTGTTGGAGAGCGAAATGGTCCAAAATGGTTGGGCTATGCGGAAGTGGTGGAGGTATGCGGAAGTATATGTGGTATATGGTGGGCAACGGAACAAAATTTGGTGAAAAATGGACGGAAAATAGGGCGGTGGATGGAAATGTTGCTGCCAGGGGTCGGATGTCCGAGTGGAAGACAGGATGTCCAAGGGCCAGATGTCCGGGCTTGTCGGGCCGGATGTCCCAACTCTACATCCGGGGACGAACGGGATGAACACCGCGTGGAGAGGTCAAATCCAGGCGAAATTCGGAGGAATTTGTGGATGGAAATTGGGGGGAAATGGATGGGAAGCTAGATCCACTCAATACAAAGCAAATCCACGGATCCAAACCAACAAAATCTCAACACACCAACAAATCACAAAAAAAATTGGGGGCTATTTTTGGTGGGGAATTTTTGAATTAGGACAAAAAACAACAAAACAAGGCTAGAAACACAACGGGGAGGCTCCGAAATCGTGATCAACGTGGCTCTAGATACCAAGATGATGTAGGGTAGGGACCCTAATCGCCCGATCTTTCACGAAAGGAGCGGAATCCCGCGAAGAACACAAAGGGGAAAACGAGGGAAACACAAAAGGAGATAAAGAGGAACACTCAAACCAACATGAATAGATCACACATGTGCTAGATCCTCGAATACATAAAGTAAGATACACGATCCGCGATCAACTTGGGACGATACACGGTAATCGGTCTTCTCCATGAGGAGGTCTTGATGTTATTCCCTAAAGAAGGGTCTTGAATCCGCTGGGGGGATCTTCTCCATTGGAGGCTCGAATCTCCGAGGAGAAGGTAACCAAGTGGATGTGCAAAGCTCTCACACGAAATATGAGCTAATCCTTTGCTAACCCTAGAAATTTGGGCGAGGTGGAGTATATATAGTCTAGGGGGGAGAAGGGATACACGGGCCTCGGCCCTTCAATGTGAGAAGACAGGGGAGGCCGGATGTCCGGGCTTTCGGCGATGCCGGATGTCCGGGCTGGAGTGGTGGCATTTGTTGCTCTCGGGTTCGGAGGGGCCGGATTTCCCGTCTGGTCGCCGGATATCCGGGGGCTCGGGAGAGGCCGGATGTCCGGGCTGTCGAGGCCGGATGTCCTGGGCCTGTAGCTTCTGGCGGCTGAGCTGCTGTGGTGGGAGGAGCTCCAGGGGACAGATGTCCGGGGTCTTGGCCGGATGTCCGGGGCCTGGGAGATCTTCTTGACTCCTTCCGTTGGTTCTCTTCATCTGTGAACTTGGGGACTTGTACATCTTCATGCGCATCTTCGGGAGGGTCCTCTTGGTACCTAATCATGCACAACACCTCAGACTTAGGTAGTATCCAGTGGAAGTTTGGAGAGGAGTGAGTTCACCTTATCTTCGATAGCCTTCGCTCGGGCTCGTGTCATTGGTCCAAGTGGTGTTGTTGGAGGTGTAGGTGCGTCCATGGGGATGATCATGGAATGCTCCGCATCACACCAGAGGGGCTACTACATAAAGATGAATGTCCAGAAGTTCAACAATATATAACAAAGCAATAAAACAAAATGTGCATAACAGAAGTTCAACCAAATTTCATTATAAACAAACAATAATTAAACCAGAAGTTCAACTATGTGAACCAAGCAAGTAGCACATAAAAAAGATGTAGCATGACCACAAATAGTATTTCACAGGCAAACTAAATATCAATACCATGAACATGATAACAAAAAAACAAAGATATGCACTATAAATATGAAACATTTGGGAAGTCCAACAACACTTGGTGACATAGTTTCACCTGCAAATCATCAACTAAAAAGTAAGCAACACTCTACTAACTCAAACTAAGGGTAAAATGCATGCACATAACCTTCGTTAGAAGTTCACACTATTAAGAATGGCAGTCCAACGAGAAAACTAAGTGAAGATATGGGCAGACATATATAAGAATAATGCTATTTAAAATACAAGATCCAACTACATTAAGATACCTGGCGAAGGTTTTGAAGCCATGACAACACAACCGCCTTGATGAATGCAACTCCAGACACTAGAACAACCTACTAAAATAGGGGATTGATTACATGTAGTTAGCAAGTAGAAAATCATACAACAAAATACAAAAAGAAACTGAATCAAACCCCAGGATGAAACAACTAGAACATACCAACAAGTATGAAAAGATGAACAGTAGCACACCTAGGCAAGCACAACAAAAAATGTATCCATAAACTAACTAGAATGTCACAGACATAATGTAGACTTCGAAATGCACAGCACTAATGCATTAGATACATCAGATCCAGAATCAACCATCACACCACACCCTCTCTTACATGCATCTGACTGCTAAAATCAAGAAAGGGGAAATGAAATCCACACAAGTCTGAAGGGAGAAATAGCACACACAAGCATCGCACAAACAAATCTGACCACGGGGGAATGCAATCCAACCGCCACACGCACAAGAACCCTACCTAATCTCCCACCAAACCATCAGAAGAAGGGGGAAGAAGGGGGTAGGAGGCGGACGCGAGAGCACACAGAAGAAATAGGCAGGCCTCGACAGATCTGGCGAAACTAAAAGCAAGCATTAGGGGGGGCAGCATTTGTACCTCTCCAAACGACCCCCGCACGCACGAATCCGCGGCGGTTCTTCCACTCCCCATGACGCCACACGCACCTTGGAACCGCGCAAGCAGTTGCCACCGTCGCTTCAGAGTAGAACAGAGCGTGTTGGGTGAGGGAGAGCGGGGCGTGGGAGAGAAATAGGAGCGGGGGCGTGCGCCGGTTACTCCACTCACGAGGGCAGGGGGACAGGGGCGGAGAAATCGGGGGGAGTTGGAGGGGACGAAGGCAGCGGAGCGACAGAGAGGGGGGAGAGAGCGAGCGACAGGGGGAGAGGGGTTTTTTGACAGGTGGTGGCGAGGGAGATGGACACTTAATGCCTCTTTGTCATAGGTGTTGAAGAGCCGCTGAAATTACAGTTTTACCCCCAACAGCTAAAAAAGTAAATACATCTATAGATAAATGAATGCACAATTTGAATGCATCTATTATAATGAGCTAAGATCACACAACAACACTGCTGATATCCTTAAAACTAAAAATTGATGGCAAATACACTACCAAGGGAAGAAAAATACATACACAAATATGCACCTAAAAAAACAAGAGAAAGAAGTTCAAAAAAATAAAGAACAGAAGTTCAAGTAATCTAATCAAAGAAGTAAAGGCATATGAACAAACAAACACTAAGAAACAAAAAGAAGAAGTTCAAGTACAAAAACAGATGAAGTTCATATCTAACTAAAATACACAACATAAAAACAATATAGATAGTGGGGTCACGGATGTGACGGACTCGCCTCCGCATGCGACAACATGGTGTGCTCCGACTCGTTCCTGTCTCGTCCTCGCAGGGGAAGGGGAGGGGGGGTCCCTCCCCCCTACTCGGCCTCGCGCTACTGCATTGCTGCGCGCTAGGTTTTGATAGGATGCAATGCGGTTATTCTGTTTCCACCCCCACCGCACGCACCCCAGAGCCACACCCCTAAGATAGATAGTAGGGTCACGGATGTGACGGACTCGCCTCCGCATGCGACGATGCGGCACGCCGCATCATCACCTGCTCCGGCTCGTTCCTGTCTTGGCCTCACAGGGGGAGGGGAGGGGGGTCCCGCCCCCTCCCCCCTGCTCGGCCTCACGCTATCGCATTGCTGCGCGCTAGGTTTTGACAGGACGCAATGCGGTTATTCTGTTTCCACCCCCACCGCATGCACCCCAGAGCCACACCCCTAAGATAGATAGTGGGGTCACGGATGTGACGGACTCGCCTCCGCATGCGACGACACGGCACGCCGCGTCGTCGCATGCTCCGGCTCATTCCTGTCTCGGCCTCGCAGGGGGAGGGGAGGGGGGTCCCGAGCCCCCTCCCCCCTACTCGGCCTCGCGTTAGCGCATTTGTCAATAGGCGCAATGCCGATTTCAATGTCTATAAATATTTAAATCCAAAAATAACAAACAAAATTATAAATAAGAAGTTCAAATAGTGAAGATATAGAAGTCCGGGGTTTTGTAAAACCTCAAATTAACATGTTAAAAACGATTATCATACAGAAGTTCAGGATAGTTATTCAGTGAAGACCAACAACTATTATAAGTACAAAAACATACTAGAATAAAATAAAAAAGATACACATATCCGTCGGCTAATTCCATGGTTGCTCATGGGACTAAGTCAAAAAAAATCCAAACCAATGCAAAGAATGAAAAATAACATAAAAAAGAAAGAAATAGAGAGGATTTGCTGCATTACCTTGCAAAGAAGGAAAAGCAGAAGTTCACGTATGAACAACATAGAAGTCCAGCTTGTACAACGACCCTTAGATGACCTAGAAAAAGTGCATGCATACTTGGGCTAATCCCATGATTGCTCATGAGACAAAGTCTAAAAAGAACATCTGAAGAATTAAAATTAAAGAAAAAACCAAACAAAGAAAATATAGATCACCATGCACCTTCGCCTTGCAAATGTGGAAAACCAGAAGTTCAACCATTAATAAAAAAGAAGTACAACTTCTACTGAAGATAATGGATGATCAAAAAACTATCCCAAAACATAGATTAAAGCAAAAGAGGAGGCATGTGCCTGTGGTCCAGCTCCACACTTACACACATGACGACAGTCAACAACGTAAAACATACTTGATTTTTTATACAACAACAACAGACTAGATCGTATTGCCTCATCTCCTAAAAGCATGCGTAAAGGGCACAGAAGTTCAACTACGAATGTTATAGCAGTCCAGCTTGTACAACAGAATGTAAAATGATTGAAAAAACAACCCCGAACAAATTTGGTTCCCAGATTTAATCGTTTGGGTAAATTCCAACACGTCAACAGCCATTTCGAACGTCGTCATACTCCAGATAAAACATCAAAAAATGATTGCCATCAAGCTGTCCACTCGAACAATGAACCATGGCGGGAGGCAGAAGGTCCAATGCACATTTTCAGAATGAATGAGCCAGCCAATTCAAATTAACAACATGGGAAGGATTCAACCGCCATTTCGAACATCATCATGCTCCAAATAAACAAGAAAGTGATTCTCATCATATTGTCCCTCGAACAGAAAACCACGGCAGCAGGCAGAAGATCCAATTAAATTAATGACATGGGCAACATCCTGTCTCACTAACGCACGCAAATCCGCCGCCAATTTGAACAGCAAAACTACAAATCTACAACAGCGGCCGGAACCACTCCCACAGACAAAGAACAGAGGCGGCGGAACACCAAATCGAATTCGTTCGAAAATAACAACAAAACATGCATTAAACTCGTACCTAAACCCAATTCTCACCCTGTTATAGATTCTAGAACATCCAGTACATGCAAAAAACTTGTAACAGACCCATGTTCATCACCGCCCGAGAGCAAATCCGCCAACGTGCTAGATTCCGAATCAAAACAAGCATTTAGATTCTAAAAAATATGTCCACATTACACTTACATCGCAAACAACAGGAATGATCATAAAAACTCGCGGTAGAAGGCACGGTTGCGATGATAGCCCGAAGGTCGGGTTCGTACAAAGGCAAGTTCAAGCTCATTACTCAGGCAGTTCAGGTTGTGATCATAATATTATTCGGATCCCGTGATCAGAATAGTGTTTATGTGTGTGTGTGTGTGTCTATATATATAAGAATGTGATGCAAGTTTAGTAGATTACGATGTATAAGCTGCAGTACTTAGCACTTACTCGATATAAGGTAGAATCTCAGGATAGTTATTCAACACATACCAAACCATTTTGTCCAAATCTTTAGGTTTGTCTTATTGTCGACTCTTCCATGTAACTCGAACAGAACAATCGAAAACATTGGGCTCGGGATTGTCTTCAACCACCTCTTTGCTAAGTTGATCAACTGTTTCAATGTATTTTGAGCAGAATGTCAACGCTTCTTTAGCAATGTAGGCCTATGCAATGGAACCCTCAGGTTTAGCTCTGTTCCTAACATAGCCCTTGAAAGTGCCTAGTCGCCTTTCAATAGGGTACATCCAGCCATACTGTACTAGACCTCTAAGCAGTGCCTCATTAGGTAGATGAACAACAAAATGCACCATCACATCAAAGAAGGCTGGAGGATATATCTTCTCAAGGTCGCAGAGGATAGTTGGTATCTTGTCTCTAAGACGCTCCAAAGCATCTATCTTGATATTTCTACTGCAGAGTTCCCTGAAGAATTGTCCCAACTCTGCAACTGCTCCGTATAAGTCAAGGCGGCCCAATTCTCTAAGGGTAACTGGTAAAACCCTTTGAAGTAGGACGTGGCAGATGAGTTTTCAACCCCCCCTACCTTGTTTCCATCTGCACTGACTCTCCTTTCAGGGTTGGAAGCAAATCCATGTGGGAATCTCACACGTGACAGGACCTTGCATAATTCTTTTCTTTTTACCTTGTCCAAGACGTACACAGCTGGTGCCATATCCCCACGTTTACCTTCATCTTCCACCTGCAAATCCTTTCTGATACCCAGGTGTGTCAAATCAATCCTAGATTTTAAGGTATCTTTTGTCTTGCCTTCAATATTAAGAAGTGTGCCAATAATGCTGTCACATATATTTTTCTCGATGTACATCACATCAAGATTATGCCGCAGATCCAAATCTTTCCAATACTCCAAGTCTCAAAAAGTGGACCTGCAGGTAAACAATAATCTCTCTTTTGCCCGGCCATGCTTCCTTTTCCCTCTACCATTATTAGGATGGTTTCCTAGTGTAATATGCCTGACCTTCTCTAATTCCACTTGCAACTCATCGTCGGTGAGCCTCTTTGACGCATAACGATTTTCATTCTTTGCATTGAACACATGTCTTCGGCATTTTGTAGGACATGACTTGTCCTTGGCCAGCAAACAACGGTGTCCAATGTAACATATCTTGCTAAGTATTACGTATGACAACGAATTCTTGTCACAGCGAACACATGCATTGTAACCATGTGTCGTTCGCCATGACATAGTGCCCAAAGCCGGATAATCATGGATGCACCAAATTATAACAGCACGCAGAAAGAAATCAGCTGGTGGACTGCTATATAGGTCTCGAGTGAGAACACCCCTCCATAGTTTTTGAAGTTCCTCCACAAGAGGCTCCATGAATAAATCAAAATCCTTTCCAGAACTTTTTGGACATGGGATGAGCAAGGCCATCATGTAGTTTGATTCTTTGGTGTAGATATTTGGTGGCATGTTGTAAGGGATAACAAGCACTGGCCACATGCTATATGTGGTGCTCTAGTGGCTGATACGTCTCCAATGAATCTATGATTTTTTTATTGTTCCATGCTATTATATTATCTATTTTGGATGTTTTATATGCATTATATGCTATTTTATATTATTTTTAGGACTAACCTATTAACCCAGAGCCCAGTGCCAGTTTCTGTTTTTCCTTGTTTTTGAGTTTCGTAGAAAGGATTACCAAACGGAATCCAAACGGAATGACACCTTTGCGATGATTTTTCTTGGACTAGAAGACACGCCAGAGTCTTGGAGATCAAGTCGGAAGAGCCACGAGGCGGCCACAGGGACGGAGGGAGCGCCCAGGGGGGTAGGGCGCGCCCCCACCCTTGTGGGGTCCCCGTGACTCCCCTGACCTAATTCCTTCATATATATATATATTCACATATATTCCCAAACAACTAGAAGTATCCACAAAAACACTTTTCCACCGCCGCAACCTTTTGTAGCCATGAGATCCCATCTAGGGACCTTTTTCGGCACCCTACCAGAGGGGGATTCAATCATGGAGGGCTTCTACATCAACCCTATTACCCTTCCGATTTGGCGGGAGTAGTTTACCACAGACCTACAAGTCCATAGCTAGTAGCTAGATGGCTTCTTCTCTCTTTTTGATTCTCAATACCATGTTCTCCTTGATGTTCTTGGAGATCTATCCGATGCAGTACTCTTTTGCGGTGTGTTTGCCGAGATCCGATGAATTGTGGATTTATGATCAGCTTATCTATGAATATTATTTGAATCTTCTCTGAATTCTTTTATGCATGATTTGATATCTTTGTAATTCTCTTCAAACTATCGGTTTGGTTTGGCCAACTAGATAGGTTTTTCTTGCAATGGGAGAAGTGCTTAGCTTTGGGTTCAATCTTGTAGTGTCCTTTCCCAATGATAAGAGGCAGCAAGGCACATATTGTATTGTTGCCATCGAGGATAAAAAGATGTGGTTTTCATCATATTGCTTGAGTTAATTCCTCTACATCATGTCACCTTACTTAATGCGTTACTCTATTCTTCATGAACTGAATACTCTAGATGGAGGCAGGAGTCGGTCGATGTGTGGAGTAATAGTAGTAGATGCAAAATCATTTAGGTCTACTTGACACGGACGTGATGCCTATATTCATGATCATTGCCTTAGATATCATCATAACTTTGCGCTTTTCTATCAATTGCTCGGCAGTAATTTGTTCACCTACCATATTATTTGCTATCATGAGAGAAGCCTCTAGTGAAACCTATGGCCCCGAGTCTATTTTCCATCATATAAGTTTTTGATCTACTATTTTGCAATCTTTCACTTTCTGATCTATAAACCAAAAATACCAAAAATTTTTACTTTATCGTTTATCTATATCTATCAGATCTCACTTTTGCAAGTAATCGTGAAGGGATTGACAACCCCTTTATCGCGTTGGGTGCAAGTTGTTTGATTGTTTGTGCATGTATTAGGTGATTTGTGCGTTGTCTTCTACTGGATTGATACCTTGGTTCTCAAACTAAGGGAAATACTTATCTCTACTTCACTGCATCACCCTTTCCTCTTCAAGGGAAAAACCAACGCAAGCTCAAGAAGTAGCAAGAAGAATATCTGGCGCCGTTGCCGGGGAGATCTACGCCAAGTCAAGACATACCAAGTACCCATCATAAACTCTCATATCTTGCATTACATTATTCACCATTCGCCTCTCATTTTCCTCTCCGTCACTTCTAAAACGATTTAAAAAAAGATTTGCCTTTTCTTCACCCCTCTTTCGTTCATCTTCTTCGTTTGCTTTCGAGTTGCTCGTTTACTAGATTTGTTTGTTGGCACCATGTCTGAAATTGGGGAGGTTATCGCTGAAAAGGATAGTAGTAACGTTGGGGGAAAGTTTGATGCTTTTTCCAATACTAATCGTCATGAAGAATCTACTATCTTGCACACTAAAAAACTTCGTATATGTAGCAGCAATATTATTGGAAAAGGGGTTATTCAATATTTCTTTACTTGTGCCGGTGCGCTACCCATGTTAGGAGGATCTATTCTCCATAAAACTAGTAGTCTTGCAGATGCTATATATTTGCTCGTGGTTGAACTTGAAAGACAATTTGTTCATATGCATCCATCCATACAAAGGATTTTTCTAGAGTTTTCTAATATTGAGCATTCTTCTATTAAGCGCGCCGCCACTATATTCCTATCACGTGAGTTTATATTTATTATGAAAGAAGCTAGTGAAATTTTTGCGCATTATAAAGTAGATGGTGGTCGTCCTCCCATAGAGGGAATTCTCTTTAATCAAGAGGACATAATGCGTTTACGATCTCTAGATCATGTTGCTTATAATGAAAATCTAAGAAAGAGGGTCCCTACCAATGTTTAGTTATAAGATTTCTGAGCTTAATAATAATTTTGCTATACAAAATAACGGATTGGGTTTCTCTCCTGGACACAAACTCATGACTTTTTGCCAAAAGAATGCTTACAATGATGAGTTGGTTATACAATATGAGGGGCCAAAGGAGGAACTAATTCCTCCCGAGCTTGATATTGGGGATCCTTATCCCATTAAATTTATCCATTTTGATTATTTTTTCTTACCACAAAGAGAACTTGTCGCTGAACGAAGGGAGTATGAGATGAGTTTTGGGGATTTGCCTTATCATTACTACGGTTATACCTAGAACTATTTGTGTTTTTATGCCTAGCTAAGGGCGTTAAACAATAACGCTTGTTGGGAGGCAACCCAATTTTATTTTTATTTTTTGCTTTTGCTTCCTTTTTGCAATAAATAATTCATCTAGCCTCTGGTTAGATGTGGTTTCGTGTTTTAATTAGTGTTTGTGCCAAGTAAGACCTTTGGGATGGCTTACGGTGATAGTTGATTTGATCTTGCTGAAAAACAGACACTTTTAAGCTCAGGAAAACAATTCTCGTTTTTAGCAGAAGCGTGCTATTATATTGATTCATTTTGCAGAAGATTAATAAACAAATTTCTTAGGTTGTCCTAATTTTTCAGAATTTTTGAAGTTATAGAAGTATTCTAGAGATACATATTACTACCAACTGTTCTGTTTTTGACAAATTCTGTTTTCTATGTGTTGTTTGCTTATTTTGATGAATCTATGGGTAGTATCGGGGGGTATGAACCATCTAAAATTTGGAATACCGTATATATTACACCAATATAAATAAATAATGAGTTTACAACAGTACCAAAAGTGTTGATTTATTTTCTTATACTAACGCAGCTTATGAGATTTTCTGTTGAATTTTGTGTTGTGAAGTTTTCAAGTTTTGGGTAAGGATTTGATGGACTATGGAATAAGGAGTGGAAAGACCCTAAGATTGGGGATGCCCAAGGCACCCCAAAGTAATATTCAAGGACAACCAAGAGCCTAAGCTTGGGGATGCCCCGGAAGGCATCCCCTCTTTCGTCTTCGTCTGTCGGTAACTTTACTTGAGGCTATATTTTTATTCACCACGTGATATGTGTTTTTCTTGGAGCATCTTGTATGATTTGAGTCTTTTTTTAGTTCGCAACAATCATCCTTGTTGTACACACCTTTTGAGAGGGACACGCTAAATCGTGATTTATTAGAATACTATATGTGCTTCAGTTATATCTTTTGAGCTAGGCAATTTTGCTCTAGTGCTTCACTTATATCTTTTTAGAGCACGACAGTGGTTTTATTTTATAGAAATTGTTGAACTCTCATGCTTCACTCATATTATTTTGAGAGTCTCTAAACAACATGGTAATTTTATTTGGTTATAAATTTAGTCCTAATATAATAGACATCCAAGGGGGTATAATAAAAACTTTCATATAAAGTGCATTGAATACTATGAGAAGTTTGATTCCTTATGATTGTTTTGAGATATAAATATGGTGATATTAGAGTCATGCTAGTAAGTAATTGTGGATTGTAGAAATACTTGTGTTAAAGTTTGTGATTCCCGTAGCATGCATGTATGGTGAACTGTTATGCGATGAAGTCGGAGCATCATTTATTTATTGATTGTCTTCCTTATGAGTGGTGGTCGGGGACGAGCGATGGTCTTTTCCCACCAATCTATACCCTAGGAGCATGCGCGTAGTACTTCGTTTCGATAACTAATAGATTTTTGCAATAAGTATGTGAGTTCTTTACGACTAGTGTTGAGTCCATGGATTATACACACTCTCACCCTTCCACCATTGCTAGCCTCTCTAGTACCGCACAGCTTTCGCCAGTACCATACACCCACCATATACCTTGCTCAAAACAGCCACCATACCTACCTATTATGGCATTTCCATAGCCATTCCGAGATATATTTCCATGCAACTTTCCACCGTTCCATTTATTATGTCACGCTTCATCATTGTCATATTGCTTTGCATGATCATGTAGTTGACATCGTATTTGTGGCAAAGCCACCATTCATAATTCTTTCATACATGTCACTCTTGATTCATTGCACGTCCCAGTACACCGCCTGAGGCATTCATATAGAGTCATATTTTGTTCTAAGTATCGAGTTGTAATTCTTTAGTTGTCAGTAAATAAAAGTGCGATGATCTTCATTATTAGAGCATTGTCCCATGTGAGGAAAGGATGATGGAGACTATGATTCCCCCACAAGTCGGGATGAGACTCCGGACGAAAAAAAGAGGCCAAAAAAATGAGAGAAGGCCCAATAAAAAATGAGAGAAAAGAGAGAAGGGTCAATGTTACTATCCTTTTATCGGCGTTCTGGGAACTAGGGTACCCAGACTTGCCTGCCTGCGGCCCATGACGTGGCTCCATCAATGGCCTGGTACGGCCCATCTTCAGCATCGACAACACAAGACCCTCGCGAGGCAAATGACGCCAAGACCTCGAGAAGGAGCGGCCTCCCTAGGCTGGCTCTTGAGGAGCGGAGACTCCTATGCAGGCGCTCACCTCATGAGGTTAAGGTGACGCAAGCCATGGCAACCAAGGCCAGGTGGGTGCAGTAGAACAGGTTTCCTCTTTGGTGCTAAGGAGGCAAGTGCAGGCGCGGAGTCCCGACGAATCAGCCAAAGGTTTCCATTTCCATGCTACAAGACCAAGACCGCCAGGACGATAGGACGAAGGTCATCGCCGAGCCCACCACGGCGTCACGACCATAGGCTTTGTAGGCGAAGACCACCTTTCGTCAGGATAAGATGTACTATTTGTCTCCCTTCAAACTTGGCCATTGTGGGATCCCTTCCCGCCTTCGTTTTGGGGGAAGAGGACCAAGGCCACTATAAATGTAGGTTAGCCACCACCATAGAAAAGGATCGGCCCATCCGAACCTTGATGAGCAGACACCAGCACAAGAACTAACCTCCCGAGGTAGTTCTTCCTCTGTACTAGTTCATCCTCAGCCCACCTCAAGGCTAATCCACCACAAAGCAGGAGTAGGATCTTACACCGCAAGGTGGCCCGAACCTGGGTAAACAACCATGTCTCTTTCCTTCCCCTTTCATCGAGCTAGGCTGGGAGAGTAACAAGTTGGTAGGCCGAGGAGATCGACTTCTTCGTACGGGCCCCAGCGTTTGAACCTTTCTTGGGTCTGTGGAGCCCCGAATCCGACACCTTTTACCACAGTTGTGCTTCAAAGTAGCACCATGATCTTCATGATAGAGAGTCTCCTATGTTGTCACTTTCATATACTAGTGGGAATTTTTCATTATAGAACTTGGCTTGTATATTCCAGTGATGGGCTTCCTCAAATGCCCTAGGTCTTCATGAGAAAGTGAGTTGGATGCACACCCACTTAGTTTCTTTTTGAGCTTTCATAAACTTATAGCTCTAGTGCATCCATTGCGTGGCAATCCCTACTCACTCACATTAATATCTATTGATGGGCATCTCCATAGCCCGTTGATACGTCTACTTGATGTGAGACTATCTCCTTTTTGTCTTCTCCACAACTACCTTCTATTCCACCTATAGTGCTATGTCCATGGCTCATGCTCATGTATTGCGTGAAAGTTGAAAAAGTCTGAGAACATCAAAAGTATGAAACAATTGCTTGGCTTGTCATTGGGGTTGTGCATGATTTTAATATTTTGTGTGATGAAGATGGAGCATAGCCAGACTATATGATTTTATAGGGATAAGCTTTCTTTGGCCATGTTATTTTGAGAAGACATAATTTCCTTGTTAGCATGCTTGAAGTATTATTTTTTTATGTCAATATTAAACTTTTGTTTTGAATCTTATGAATCTGAACATTCATGCCACAATAAAGAGAATTGCATGGATAAATGTGTTAGGTAGCATTCCACATCAAAAATTCTGTTTTATCATTTACCTACTCGAGGGCGAGCAGGAATTAAGCTTGGGGATGATTGATACGTCTCAAATGCATATATAATTTTTTTATTGTTCCATGCTATTATATTATCTGTTTTGGATGTTTTATATGCATTAATATGCTATTTTGTATTATTTTTGGGACTAACCTATTAACCTAGAGCCCAGTGCCAGTTTATGTTTTTCCTTGTTTTTGAGTTTCGCAGAAAAGGATTACCAAACAAAGTCCAAACAGAATGAAACCTTCATGATGATTTTTCTTGGACTAGAAGATACACCACATACTTGGAGATCAAGTCAGAAGAGCCACGAGGCAGCCACAAGGACGGAGGGCGCGCCCCCTACCCTTGTGCCCCCCCGTGACTCCCCTGACCTAATTCCTTCGCCTATGTATTCACATATATTCCCAAACCACCAGAAGTATCCACAAAAACACTTTTCCACCGCCGCAACCTTCTGTAACAGTGAGATCCCATCTAGGGACCTTTTCCAGCACCCTGCTAGAGGGGGATTCCATCATGGAGGGCTTCTACATAAACCCTATTGCCCTTTCGATGAAGCGTGATTAGTTTACCACAGACCTACAGGTCCTTAGCTAGTAGCTAGATGGCTTGTTCTCTCTCTTTGATTCTCACTACCATGTTCTCCTCAGTGTTCTTGGAGATATATCCGATGTAATACTCTTTTGCGGTGTGTTTGCCGAGATCCGATGAATTGTTGATTTATGATCAGCTTATCTATGAGTATTATTTGAATCTTCTCTGAATTCTTTTATGCATGATTCGATATCTGTGTAATTCTCTTCGAACTATCGGTTTGGTTTGGCCAACTAGATTGGTTTTTCTTGCAATGGGAAAAGTGCTTAGCTTTGGGTTCAATCTTGCGGTGTCCTTTCCCAGTGACAGTGGGGACAGCAAGGCAAGTATTGTATTGTTTCCATCGAGGATAAAAAGATGGCATTTTCATCATATTGCTTGAGTTAATTTCTCTACATAATGTCGTCTTACTTAATGCGTTACTCTGTTCTTCATGAACTTAATACTCTAGATGCAGGAAGGTGTCGATTGATGTGTGGAGTAATAGTAGTAGATGCAGAATCGTTTCGGTCTACTTGACACGGACGTGATGCTTATATTCATGGTCATTGCCTTAGATATCGTCGTAACTTTGCGCTTTTCTATCAATTGCTCGGCAGTAATTTGTTCACCCACCGTATTATTTGCTATCATGAGAGAAGCCTGTAGTGAAACCTATGGCCCTCGGTTCTATTTTCCATCATGTACATTTCCGATCTACTATTCTGCAATCTTATACTGAAAGTGCATTATATCGACTAGAGGGGGGTGAATAGGCGATTTTTATGAATTCTTCACTGAGGAATTTGCCGGTGAGGAAATTCCTTAGTGAAGAACTACCAGCAACGGAATAAGTACTCAGAAGTAAACATAACTGAATACAAGCATGGTCGTCATGATGAAATCAAGACATGCACAGAGTACTGAAAGCGTAATCACAGGATAACACAGGATGAAGACAAACAGACTGAAGAAATTGAATTGAGGAAATTGAGAAAGTCTTCAGTCAAAGTCTTCAAACACATATATGAACAAACACACAACACAATTATGAGGAAATGAAAGAGTTGAGGGAATAGAACCAGTAAGCTTGGTGAAGACAATGATTTGGTAGACCAGTTCCAACTGCTGTCTCAGTTGTACGTCTGGTTGGAGCGGCTGAGTATTTAAACTCGAGGACACACAGTCCCGGACACCCAGTCCTGAACACGCAGCTCAGGACACCCAGTCCTCACGGTATTCTCCTTGAACTAAGGTCACACAGACCTCGTCCAATCACTCGTGGTAAGTCTTCAGGTGACTTCCAAACCTTCACAAACTTGGTCACTCGGCGATCCACAATTCCTCTTGGATGCTCTAGACCATGACGCCTAACCGTCTGGAAGAAGCATAGTCTTCAAAGGTAACAAGCGTCGGATCCACGCAGGATCAATCTCTTCAGTGATGCTCAATCACTTGGGGTTTGTAGGTGTTTGGGTTTTGGGTTTTTGGTTTTTCCTCACTTGATGATTTTCGCTCAAAGTCCTTGGAGGATGGGTTGCTCTCAAATGACAAGTTTCAGTTTCTCTCGGAGCAGCCAACCAACTAGTGGTTGTAGGGGGCGGCTATTTATAGCCTAGGGAGCAGCCCGACATGATAAGACATAAATGCCCTTCAATGATATGACCATTAGGTGGATAGATATTTTGGGACAGCTGGCGCATAGCACAACAACGGTCAGAATTTTGAGTAGAAAAATCCTCAGGGCTATCATGTTTCTCACTGTGTAGGCAATCCGCACTGGCGAATTCCTCACTCCTCAGTCAGGACAAATTTCTCAGAGACCAGAAGAACTTCGTCTCTGTCATTGAAGAAATTGACAGAACTGTATGAGATTTCCAATGGCTTCACTCGAAGGGATTGGTAGGTGTAGGATTTTGAGTTGAGCATCACATGGAAATTTTTCTTTAGTATTTCCTCGACCCCCTTTAACAGTATGGTGTTTCCTATGACTCAATAAAGAGAAAATGAAACTATAAAAACAAGTCTTCACGCTTCATGTTCCTCGAATGAATACCAAGTCTTCACGGTCACACCAATTTCTTCACTTTCAAAGTCTTCAGAAAGTCTTCAGAGATCCAAAGTCTTCAGTCGAAGAACTTCATTTTTAGGGGTCGACTTTCTCTGTAAATATCAAACTCCTCATAGACTTATAGACCTGTGTACACTCACAAACGCATTAGTCCTTTAACCTATAAGTCTTCAATACACCAAAATCACTAAGGGGCACTAGATGCACTTACAATCTCCCCCTTTTTGGTGATTGATGACAATATAGGTTAAGTTTTCAGAGGGGATAAACATATGAAGTGTTAGTACTGTTATTGAGGAATTTGAGTGCAAGATATAGAAGAACTCCCCCTGAAGATGTGCATAGTGAGGAATTTTCTTTTGAAGCAAGGCACACTTGAAGAATTGAATCATGGAGATCTCCCCCTATATCTTGTAATTCATACACGCATTTGACATATAACAGTGAACAATTTGAAATGCATGATGAAATATGGTGACTGATGTAATTCAGCATGCATGCAATAATATTTAACGAGGAATAAGCATGCAGAAAAACGTCTCAAAAGTATCAGAGCACTATCGGGTTTAAGATTGCAACTCGATCCAATAAAGTCTCAGAAGAACGAGAGTTGTAACTTAAAAAAACGCCCATATAGAAAGAACCGCTTGAAGACTAACTCAAAATTCTCCCCCTTTGTCATCAAATGACCAAAAGGATCGAATATGAGGACTAACGCCCCTGAAGAAATTCAAGTTGATGAAGGAGCGCCAGCGTTGTTGGGGTCGTTTGTTGTAGTAGGGCCTGCCGCAGTGTCATCCAAGTCTTCATGTTCATCAGTGTCGCGCGATGAAGAATATGAGCTGGCCACCAGAGAAGGAACCTTGACCTTCTTGAATTTCTTCGGTGGAGGTGCAGACCAGTCAAAATCTTCTTTGAGACCCATTTTCTTCAGATCGTCTTCACCATATAGATGTGACAGGATTGCCCAGGTGCGACCGAAGACTTGATGGAGGTAGTAATGATTTTTCTTCACTGCATTGTGTGTGGCAGTCATGTTGTGAAGAAGTGAACCAAACTGACGCTTAACCCATTTGTGATTTCGATCCACCTTCTGGTGAAGACTAAGCATAAGTTCACGGTCAGTCATCACGCGCGGAGCAGTGGCTTGGGGAGTGGACTTGGGTGCATTGGCAGAGTCATGTGTCGCTGTCGGTGTCAAAACCGGCGGATCTCGGGTAAGGGGTCCCGAACTGTGCGTCTAGGCCGATGGTAACAGGAGACAAGGGACACGATGTTTTTACCCAGGTTCGGGCCCTCTCGATGGAGGTAAAACCCTACATCCTGCTTGATTAATATTGATGATATGGGTCGTACAAGAGTAGATCTACCACGAGATCAGAGAGGCTAAACCCTAGAAGCTAGCCTATGGTATGATTGTTTTTTTTCTACGGACTAAAACCCTCCGGTTTATATAGACACCAGAGAGGGCTAGGGTTACACAGAGTCGGTTACAATGGTAGGAGATCTACATATCCGTATCGCCAAGCTTGCATTCCACGCCAAGGAAAGTCCCTTCCGGACACGGGACGAAGTCTTCAATCTTGTATCTTCATAGTCCAGGAGTCTGGCCGAAGGTATAGTCCGGCTATCCGGACACCCCCTAATCCAGGACTCCCTCAGTAGCCCCTGAACCAGGCTTCAATGACGATGAGTCCGGTGCGCAGATTGTCTTCGACATTGCAAGGCGGGTTCCTCCTCCAAGTACTTCATAGAAGATTTTGAACACAAAGGTAGTGTCCGGCTCTGCAAAATAAGTTCCCACATATTTCCATAGAGAGAATAATATTTACACAAATCTAATCTGCTGACGTATTTCGTAGCGTGACATCACACCACGGCCAAGTCTTCATTCGAATCATTTTACTATCCCACCTCAGTGCGTTTAGCGAGGCGGTTTCCTTGGCACGTCTTGTCAAAGCAGAGATCGTGTCCTCTTATTCCGGGATTCTCATCAATGCGGGCGTGGGTAACCCAACCGCGCCATTGATTACGGCGCTTGGGAGATAAGCGAGTTTTACCAGGCTGGTGGGGACGCATAGTCGCGTCCGCCCATATAAGGGGATAAGGATCCACCTTTTCATCCATGCCTTCTTCCTCCTTTGCCTATCCATTTCCGCGCACTTGAGCTCCAGCGCCCAAGTCCGCACACCCCACCTCAACCTTCTCCAGCCTTGTCCGGAGCGGGAGGCAAGCGGATGGTTTCTCCGTCATGAAGGGACACATCAAAAGACTGAGGAAGGCCGGATACTTGTCTAACGACATTACGCACCGGCTTCCCGAAGAGGGGCAACTCATCCCCACCCTCGGGCTCCGTGAGAGGGTGGTGTTCCTCCCCCATTTCCTCCGCGGACTGGGTTTCCCTGTACACCCATTTGTCCCGGGGCTCATGTTCTACTATGGCCTGGATTTCCACGATCTGGCCCTGAACTTCGTCCTCAACATCTCGGCGTTTATTGTCGTGTGCGAGGCTTTCCTCTGCATCCGCCCCCATTTCGGCCTATGGCTCAAGACTTTCAATGTCAAGCCGAAGGTGGTGCGCGGCACCCAGGCGGAGTGCGGAGGCGCCATGGTGGGCAAGATGCCCAACGTCCTATGGCTCGAGGGCTCCTTCGTGGAGACCCTAAAGGGGTGGCAATCGGGGTGGTTTTACATCACCGAGCCGCGCGACCCTGAATGGGTCGCAACCCCCGAGTTCCGATCCGGACCCCCTACGCGGCTCACCTCCTGGAAAGAGACGAGCCTGTCGTGGGGTAAAAAAGGAGAGCTGATCGGACTCCAAACATG
Organism: Triticum urartu; assembly: GCF_003073215.2. Classification (NCBI taxonomy): domain Eukaryota; kingdom Viridiplantae; phylum Streptophyta; class Magnoliopsida; order Poales; family Poaceae; genus Triticum; species Triticum urartu. The sequence goes on from NC_053028.1 coordinate 318,522,866, forward strand.
CGTCCAAACCCTGGTGGACAAGAAGCTAAAACTTGTCAACGTAGTCTAGGTTATGCTCATCCGCCGGATCCTCCCGTGTCAACGACGGGCTTTCAACCTGTGGGAGTTCGACCCGGCGCAGCATCGAACTCTGAGCAGGCTCTTCGACACGACGTACGAAGATGCCTGGAAGGTGCTTTTCAAGGGCGCTGAGGCCCCCGCATCCGCTACCGAGAATCACAGATTTAGCACGCAGCGTCACGCTTGTGCGGTAAGCTGTTTTTACCTTTTACAGGGTATTAGTTTTTCATAGTTTGACTCCATGTGAGATCTAAACTCCCTTACCTTTGACAGGATTGGCAGGAGACGTCCAGACAAATCAACTGTCCGGCTCCTTTGCCCGAAGGCCCAGCGGACGCTCGCTTGGCGAAGCTGCTGGTTCCGGCACCCTATGTGGTGCCGGAGAAGAAGGCCAAGAAGAAGGCCACGGGGACTCGAAAGAGTGCCCGGCGCCTAGAGGTGTTGGTTTCATCATCCGACGACTCCAAGACACACTCCTCCCGTGTAGACGAGGAGGAGGAAGAAGAGACCTCTCCCCCTCCAGCGGGGGAAGGGAAGAAAAGGAAGGCCGCCCCAACTGGGGAGGCCGAAGCGTCCAAGAAGGGGAAAACCCTTCCTCCGGACTACTCCACCAACGCCGACGACGGCGAAGAGGAGTGGCCACTCAGGGCCAAGCCCCTGGCGAAATCATAAGTATCCGGATACTATAGTGATTCATAGTATTCCTCCATTCCACAGCTTTTCCTTACGTCGAACATGTTTATGCAGTCCCCCCAAAGACCGCCTTGACGTGTCGTCGAGCGGTTCCCTGGATTCGTCGGATGTGAATTCACTTCCGACGGCTACCTCCCCCCACCCTATGGACGACGTTGAGATGGCGTCCCAACAGGTTCCAAGCCAGGAGGAGGTGGTCCTGGAGGCGCCGCAAGGCGACCTCCCGGACTCCAGGCGTAAAGGGGATAGAACCCCCAAGGGCTCCAAGTCCGGCCTTGAGCCGGACATCGCGCCGGAACCTTCAATGATTCCGGACTCCGGTAGGCGGCCTCCTTCCAAGAGGAGCAAGCCTATCGAGCCGGCGACCTCCGTCCAACCGGAGGCACCGGACAATTTGCTGGAGGTGCTTAACGGCGCCTCCATCGACGAGGAGCACCGCACTATTATGAGTGCGGTGATCCATAAGGTTCAGTCCGCCAAGAGCGGACTGACCGAAGCCTGTGCCAGCCTTCTAACAGGCTTTGAGGTAAGTAAAGAATATGTAAAAATATTACCGCATAGACAGTAGCCCCTGATGCTCTGTTCGGCGTTCGGAAAGAAAAACCGAATAGAGGATCTAATAACAATCGCAGGAGTCTAGCATAATCAAGTCAATATGCGTATGCAGGCTTCGCTGCTGGCCTCCGCCGCACTGACTACGGAGGTGGATCCGCTGAAGCAAAACCTCACGCGGTCCGAGAATGAGCTCGGCCATGCCAAGAGGCAACTCGAGGATAAGGAAGGTAAGTAATACCTTGCGCAAGTATATAGAGAAGATGTGGTTGCAAAAAATGACAGGATCAACGTGCTATTATAGGGGCCACGACCGAGGTGGCAACCCTTAAGAAAGCGCTATCTGAGGCCGAAAACAGAGCAGCCGTGGAGCGCACAGAGAGAGGGAAGCAGGAGGCGCGGGTGGAGGAGGTGCAGAAAGAGCTCCAGGCTCTCGTGAAAAAACACGAGAGTTTGGAGCTTGACTCAAGCGTCCGAGCTTGCGGCAGCCCTCGAAAGCGCGAAGTCTGCCAAGGCCGAAGCCCAGAAAGCCCTCCAAGAAATTGAAGCGATGAAGAAGATAGCGGCGAGTAAGACATTCATTATTCAAAGCAAGCACGTGAAAGTGAATTACTTGTTACTTACCCGAGTCCGGAGCTCTCCAGGAGCATTCGTAGATTTGCCCTGCAGTGCGTCTGATGCCGCCGCCTACTATCGAGCCGAGGAGGGGAGCTCGACGGAGAAGGTGTTCTAGTCTCAGTATGCTGAGGCCGGACACCTGGTGCCTTTGAGCGACCAGCTGAAGCAAATGGTCGAGCTCCACAAGGTGGCCGAACAGGCCATAAAGGGCCTCATAGTTCGGCTTTGGCCTGGAGAGGCTCTGCCTGGGAGCTACATTGGGCTGGTGAGGCGGCTGGTGGATGCCTGTCCACGGCTTGAAGTAATCAAGCACTCCGTCTACATCGAAGGTGCCCGTAGGGCGCTTGCCCGTGCTAAAGTGCACTGGGGCAAGATGGATGCGGAGAAGCTGGTGAAGGATGGGCCGCCGCCGGGCAAGGAGCATCACGTCCCGGAAGCGTATTATGAGGGCGTCGTGAAGGGTGCCCGCCTTATAGCTGATGAATGCTCCAAAGATGTAATTTTTGAGTAAACTCGCATTTGTGATCCTGTATGCTGAAAACTTGTTCATATGCGCTAAGCAACGCTTTTGAATTTAAAATATTACCTTCTGTGCGGCCGTTTATCAAATTTGAGAGATGGTGAGTCATCGGCTTTTGCCCCCATGCCGCGAGTGCTGGGGTGTTCGGGATAAACATGAGCGCTCTTTTTCCCTTTTTTGGTCCTTCGAGGGAGGCGCTCAACACAACGAACAAGGCAATCGGACTATAATGCTTGAACACTCTCACTTAGACACAGAATTCTACAATTTTAAATTTCGACGAAGCCCCTAGTGTTCGGAAGACCGAGTTCGGGGCGCTATCCACGCCTAGGCCGGACAAAGCCGACTCCTCGCTCTAAGCGGCATAAGTCTTTAGGGACTCGAAAACCTCTCGAACAGCGACTAGGTCTCGCCTCATCATGACGGTCAGTTTTAGCTTTCTCTACTGAGGTGCTTAGCCCAGCTCAACTAGGGCACAACCACAGTAGTTCTCCCAGTGCTACCTTAGCCGATATAACGGAACGTAAGGTACCAAAACATAGGAGACGGGCAAACCCAACTATTGACCCAAGACATGATTCGGAGCCGATGCATATAATGCTATAAGTTCGGGGTGCCGCACTTGTGAAAGTGTTCGGACTTCTCACACCGTATTGTGGGGTACTTAAGCCCCTGGCGTATTGGCCGTACCAAAGTGTACGGGTGCAACATGTCATTAATGAACATATGTTCATAAAAAAGAGTAATGCAATAATAGACGAAGGCTATGCATTGTTTATTTAAAAAAGTTGCGATCAAAGCAGAATGATACAAATAGTGCAATAAGCAAAAGATGGGACTATTTAACATGTCCTTTCCAGGGGGCGAGCTGCGGAATGGTATGTGAAATAGGTATACTGCTCGTTATAGAGACCACCTTAGAGTTCCATAGTGCGGCGTAGCTTTCTGCTCCCCTGGTTTTTGTATCATTTGTGCGGCAATTGTACTGCCGGACAAGCCTTCCGAAGAATGGAGTCCTGAAAATAAGAGAAAATTAAGAAATCGGCAGCCCCTAGTGCGGTTTAAGCCGCGTTTCGGGCATGCCGTGATGGCGCTCCTCCCCCTGTGCCCATGGTATTTCTAGAGCGTAGTTATGTACGCGCAACACTGGTTTCGCAAGTTCGCGAGGGCTGGGGTTGGGGCCGCATTGCTACGCTTGCTCGGTACGTGCCAAGCGGTCTTGTTGTGGGTTGCTCCGGGCGCACTTGGCAGTGTCCGGACGTTTAATGGCCAGACTGGAGAATTTCCTTGAGAGGCTGCCTTGTACTTCCGCTGCGAGAGCCGCAGTATGCTCCTCCGTTCGGAGAGAGCGTTCGGTGTTTCCATTGACCGTAATGACTCCTCGAGGGCCTGGCATCTTGAGCTTAAGGTATGCATAGTGCGGAACAACATTGAACTTGGCAAATGTGGTTCGCCCGAGCAGTGCGTGATAGCCACTGCGGAACGGGACTATGTCGAAGATTAACTCCTCGCTTCGGAAATTATCCGGAGATCCGAAGACCACTTCAAGTGTAACTGAGCCTGTACAGTTGGCCTCTACACCTGGTATGACGCCTTTAAAGGTCGTTTTACTGGGTTTAATCCTTGAGGGATCGATGCCCATTTTCTGCACTGTATCCTGGTAAAGCAGGTTCAGGCTGCCGCCGCCGTCCATAAGGACTCTAGTGAGGTGAAATCCGTCAATAATTGGGTCTAGAACCAATGCGGTGAATCCACCATGACGGATGCTAGTGGGGTGGTCCCTTCGATCAAAAGTGATCGGGCAGGAAGACCATGGGTTTAACTTTGGGGCGACTGGCTCCATCGTGTATACGTCCCTTAGCGCACGCTTCCGCTCCCTCTTGGGGACGTGGGTTGCGTATATCATGTTCACCGTCCGCACTTGTGGGGGGAAACCTTTCTGTCCACTGTTGTTCGGCAGCCAGGGCTCCTCCTCGTCATCGCTATGCAGCCCCTTGTCTCTGCTTTCGGCATTTAACTTGCCTGCCTGCTTGAACACCCAACAATCCCTGTTGGTGTGATTGGCTGGTTTTTCGGGGGTGCCAATTATCTGGCATGAGCGGTCGAGTATTCGGTCTAAACTGGACGGGCCCGGAGTATTTCTTTTGAATGGCTTTTTCCGCTGACCGGGTTTAGAGCCTCTGAATCCGGCATTAACTGTCGCATCCTCAGTATTGTCGCCATTAATGCGGAGCTTTTTCTTGTTGCGACGCGACCTGCCACTGCTGTCCTTGGTATCTGAATTACCAGGGCTCTTGGTCATGTTATTGCTGCGAGCTAGCTAGCTGTCTTCTCCCGCGCAAAAGCGGGTCATAAGTGTCGTGAGGGCTGCCATAGATTTCGGCTTTTCCTGTCCTAGGTGCCATGCAAGCCACTCGTCGCGGATGTTATGCTTGAAGGCTGCTAGGGCCTCTGTGTCCGGATAGTCGACGATTTGATTTTTCTTGGTTAGGAACCGTGTCCAGAATTGTCTGGCTGATTCCTATGGCTGCTGAATTATGTGGCTAAGGTCATCGGCGTCTGGTGGTCGCACATAAGTGCCCTGGAAATTGTCGAGGAATGTCATTTCCAGGTCCTCCCAACAACCAATTGATTCTGCTGGCAAGCTGTTAAGCCAATGCCGAGCTGGTCCTTTAAGCTTGAGTGGGAGGTATTTGATGGCGTGTAGGTCATCACTGCGGGCCATGTGGATATGAAGGAGATAGTCCTCAATCCATACCGCAGGATCTGTTGTGCCATCGTATGATTCGATGTTCACAGGTTTGAAACCCTCAGGGATTTGATGATCCATTACTTCATCTGTGAAGCATAGTGGGTGTGCGGCGCCTCTGTATTGGGCTATATCACGATGCAACTCAAACGAGCTTTGTCTACTGTGTTTGGCCCGGCCGGATTTACTGTATCCGGAGTGACGATTACCGTCTCGTGTCGTGGGGCGCCCACGCGATCCGTAGATCGATCTTGTTTGCCTTGCCTTGTCCTCCAATATATCTCGCAGGTCTGGCGCATTTTCCCGTGCCTTGGTATTTTTGAGCGTCGCCGGGGTGTGGCTGGAGTGGAGGGCCGAGAGGCCTCTCTATCGCGGCCACGGGGTGGCCGGTCGGCCGCATCATGCGCTGGTGATGTAGGTTTAGGTGCTTCCTCCTCTAATCGGGGTAGCAACCTGCGCTTTGGGTAGCTCTTGGAGGGGCGTTCGAGTTCATACTCTTCGGCCGCAAGGACTTCAGTCCATCTGTCGGCTAGCAAATCTTGATCAGCTCTAAGCTGTTGCTGTTTTTTCTTGAGGCTGCTCGCCGTGGCCATAAGCCTGCGTTTGAAATGCTCTTGTTTGACGGGATCCTCCGGCACGACAAATTCGTCGTCGTCAAGGCTTGCCTCGTCTTCGGAGGGAGGCATATAATTACCGTCCTCGACCTCTCTGTCTGCCGCTCTCTCATGAGGGCTGGCTTCTCCATCCTCCTATGCTAAATCTTGCTAGAGGTGGTTGTCTTCGGCACTGTCCGAGGTGTTATTATCTCTCGTGCCGGAATCACCATTTTTGCTTTGGCGGGATTTAGAGCAGCGCCGCTGACGCCGGCGCTTAGGCTGCTTCTTGGAGGGGTCATCCTCCGTTGTTCCATTGCCATTGCCTTCTTTTGGGGTGTCCACCATGTATATATCATACGACGAGGTGGCTTTCCAGTGCCCTATAGGCGCTGGTTCTTGATCGTCTCCTGCATCGGCGTCCATACCGTCGATGTCTTCAGAGTCAAAGTCGAGCATGTCGGTTAAATCATCGACAGTGGCTACGAAGTGGGTGGTGGGTGGGCTTTGAATTTCTTCATCATCCGCATCCCAACCTTGCTGACCATAGTCCGGCCAGGGCTCTCCTGATAAAGAGAGAGACTTTAGTGAATTCAGAATATCGCCGAAGGGCGAGTGCTGAAAGATGTCCGCGGCGGTGAACTCCATGATCGGCGCCCAATCGGGTTCGATCGGTAGGGGCGCGGAGGGCTTGGAGTCTGGAGAGGAGTCCGGCTCCTTGGAGTCACGGGCTTCGCAGAGAATAGGGCTGGTGTTCGGCTCAATCGCCGTAGAGATTGCAGCCCTCGAGGCAGTGTCCGACCACCCATCCTCGATTGGCGCAGTTGGCTCCGAATTAAGGGTCGAAGCTGATGCGGGTGCGGCCTCCAGGGCACTGTTCGGCGGCAGAGCTAGATCATGCCCATCATGACAGTGTGGTGCGCTCGGCTGCGGCTCGAATCCGTCGAAGATCAAGTCTCCGCGGAGGTCGGCCGTGTAGCTCAAACATTCAAATCTGACCTGATGGCCAGGGGTGTAGCTTTCGACCTGCTCCAGATGACCAAGCGAATTGGCCCGCAGTGCAAAGCCGCCGAATACGAAGATCTATCCGGGGAGAAAGGTCTCACCCTGGATCGCAACTCTTTTGATGATCGGAGAAGCCATCGGGCCTAAAAGTGACGACACAGAGGAACTCTCAATGAAAGCACCAATGTAGGGGTTCCCGAACTGTGCGTCTAGGCGGGTGGTAACAGGAGACAAGGGACACGATGTTTTTACCCAGGTTCGGGCCCTCTCGATGGAGGTAAAACCCTACGTCCTCGTTGATTAATATTGATGATATGGGTAGTACAAGAGTAGATCTACCACGAGATCAGAAAGGATAAACCCTAGAAGCTAGCCTATGGTATGATTGTTGTTTTCCTACGGACTAAAACCCTCCAGTTTATATAGACACCGGAGAGGGCTAGGGTTACATAGAGTCGGTTACAATGGTAGGAGATCTACATATCCGTATCGCCAAGCTTGCCTTCCACGCCAAGGAAAGTCCCTTCCGGACACGGGACGAAGTCTTTAATCTTGTATCTTCATAGTCCAGGATTCCGGCCGAAGGTATAGTCTGGCTATCCGGACACCCCCTAATCCAGGACTCCCTTAGTGGCAGAGTCATCATTGGTGGAATAAGATGCAGCTTTGCGAAACTGACCATCCAATGGATGAATGCCTTCATCTATTATAGCTGGTGCCTTGCCCTTTCCATCAACTGAGGAATATGTCTGCTTGAGGACTTCAATTGGGGGCAAGTAGCTAAGGTGATTCTGGAAATCAGCATTGTAGTTGAATGAAGACCTTGTCCTGAGGAATCTCATAATCCAAGGTGCATAAGGCTTCAGCTCAAACGGAGACAGTGCAACATTTGCCATAGTCCTCATGAAGAAATCGTGATAATTGACAGGAATGCCATGAACGATGTTGAATACCAGATTCTTCATGATGCCAACAATTTCCTCATCAGATGAGTCGTGGCCTTTGATAGGTCTGATTGTCCTCGTAAGAATACGATAGACAGTTCTGGGCACGTACAGCAATTCCTTCACGAGGAATTTGGTTCTTGGTGCTTGACGTGGCTTCAAAGGTTTCATCAGCACCTGCATGTAATGATGTGTGAGCTCAGCTTCACTATAGATGCAGCGAGCTTCTTCAAGGGGAGGACCGAGTGGTAGAGCACAAAGCAATTCAGAGGCTGGTGCAGTGTAGTGAGTGTTTTCAGACATCCAGTCCAGCACCCATGAATTCACATCTTCAGCATCTCCGGTGATGTGCAGCGTTGCATAGAATTGAAGAATCAGTTCTTCATTCCAATCGCAGATGTCAGAGCAAAAGTTTAGCAGTCCAGCATCGTGAAGAACACTGAGGACTGGTGCGAAGCACGGCAAAGATTCCACATTCACGTGAGAAATTGTCTTGACTAGCAGTTCAGAAACGCCTCTTCCTAATGCGAGCAGAGTTATATGGGTTGTAATCTTTGAAGAATACGTGCTCGCCGAAGAAATCATCAGCCTTGAACTTTTGCTTGCATGAGAATGGATCCTTTGGCTTCGGCAGAGGAGTGTCAGTGAGTTGCATCACGACCTCAGGAATCTCAATCGTAGTTTCTTCGGGCTGAGGAATTTCGGGTTCCTCCTCAGTGGCAGTCTGCGTCGTTGGTTGTTCAGCGGCAGTAGTTTCTTCAGTGCTAGTGGCTGGAATTTCCTCATGGACAGATGCAGTGGGATGAGTTTCTTCAAAGCCATTTGAATAGTTGGTGCAGGCGACTGAGGTATTTGCTGCAGCGGTGTGAACATTGGAGAGTTTGGATGTTGACTGTCCCAGAATTCATCACTGATTACGGGTGTGGAGCAGCCAACATCCACATCTTCATCTTCCATTTCTTCAACGCCAGCCTCTTCAGCTATGAACTGAGGCATGGGCGAGGAGATGACAGGTGTTGAAGGGATCGCATCCACTTCAATTTCTTCATCAATCTGCTATGACAAAGCAACAGAAGGAGTTTCTTCATTTGATCCGCTGGGATCACATATTCTTCATCGAAAGGAACAAGGTCCTTTGATGGCCTGGTTGAGATGGTAACAGCATCAATGGGCTTTGCAAATGAACTTGTCATAGGCTTCATTTTCTTCGGAGCTGAAGAATCTAAAGCAGCTGATGCTTTCCTTTTCTTCACTGCAGCACGCTCTGCAGCCTTGGTCTTCTTCACATCTGATGCAGATGGAAGGATTGGAGTTGAAGTTGGTGCAGGAGCAGCTGAGGAATCTAGTTGATTTTCTTCAGGCACAACTGATGCAGTTGCCCTGAGTTCTTCATTTTCTTCAGGCGCACCACTAGTGGGTGCCCTGGCAATTTCTTCAGCGGTTGGAATGCAGTCATCAGCCCTGGAACTCACATTTGCTTCAGCAGCCTGATTGTCATCAGCGATGCTGGCATTTTCTTCAGTAGGCTAAGCAGATGCTTCAGCCTGAGGAATTTCCTGTTGCATTGGGGCTGCAACATTGGAAGTGAAGTTATCCGCAAGTTTCACAAAACGAACCTTGGCTCCAAGCCGATCAGCGCAATATGCGTCGAAGTCATCACTGAGTTTCTTGATCTCAGTCTGAATAGTGACAAGTTCTTCAGTTGTCATAGAGACAACGTTTTTCTTAAGATAGCGCTCTTTCTTGTATTGCGCTTTCTTGATCTGCCTGGCCTTCTCAAATTTCCACTTTTCTTCTTGAATGAAGTGAGTTAGCATGTGACTTTGGCCAGGAGTCAGCTTGAAGTAAGGCATGGGAGTGTTGGGGTCCTTGTGCCAAACATCAATGTAGTCGAGGATCAACTTGGGATCCAAAACCAGTGGCACCTCTGTTCCTTTGGCTCTAGCGGCCCTGACTTGCCTGTCTCTGATGATTTCTACAAGTTCATCATCATCAGCTTCATCTTCTTCAAACGGCACTTGGAAAGCGACTTGTTTCTTCTAAGGACTTGGGCGAGGACCTCGTCCAGTAGTGGCCTTTGTCTTCAGCAGTGAGGGGCCAGCTGAGGAACTTGGTGCAACTGAGGAACTAGCTGAGACACCTGAGGCAATGGAGATGCCTGCAGTCCTTTGGCACGAGGCGAGATGCATAGGTGCTGAGGATTTAGTCGAAACAGCTGAGGGCTTTGGCGGAGGAGCTGAGGACCTTGGAGGAACAGGAGCAGCATGAGGAATTGGACGTGAGGGCTTTGAGGATTCTGGCCGTGAGGGCATTGCTGAGGAACTTGGCCTTGGGGCCATTGTTGGTGAAGCACTTGGCTTGCGCGCAGGCTTCTTTAACATAGCCTTCTTTGGCTTGACAGCAAAGGCCTCAGTAGAGGCAGCAGCAGTAGTAGCAGAGTATTCATTGAATTTCCTCACTGCTTCTTTGGCTTGCTTAGCCAACCTGGCTTGGCGCTTGGCCCATTCATCAGGATAGTCCTCACCGCGCTTGAGGCTGGTGGGATCAGCGATTTGGCCAGGTGCCAATGGAGCTCTTGGGCATGGAGGATTGAGTGCGAATTTCTTCATGTACTTTGGAGTTACATACCTGTACTCCCTCCACTCTCTTGCCCATCTCCTTTCTATTTTCTGAATGCGCACCTTGCGCTGATTTTTATCTTCCTCGGCAGGTGTGCAGTACCCTACATAGATGTCATAAGGGATCTCAAAAGCAGTCATAACCTCAGGCTTCTTTCCTCCTTTCTGTGGCCTTTTACCATCAGCCATTTTCTTTAGTTGGGGAATTTGAACAATCGAATTCTATGAAGAAGAATGCAACTTTTCTTCGAGGAACGCTGCAAATGAGTTAAGTTGATGGGAACCTAGTTATTCAGCAGCTGACATGTGTACCTGTGAACAGAGTATAGTTGCGAGGAATTTGGGGAGGTCATATGCGTTCTCAGAAGGTTTTGTAAAAAGAACAAGTTTGAGGAATTTGACCAGATGAGTCTTGAAGAATTTCACTAAGCGTTCTTTGTCTTAGGTTCCAGAGATGTGTAGATTAAAAATCCACACATTTGAGGAATCTTGAAGAAAAACATGGCTTAGAGAAACGAATCAAGAACAGATGACTTGTGAGCTGTTTAGTGTGTGAATATATGAAGAAAAACACCTTTGAAGATTTTGAAGATAATCATTCGAATCAACAAGGGCAGTAAAAGTAACTTTTAATTACCTTGGACGAAGAACACGACGAACTGGAGTGAGGAGATGTGAAGTTCGTCTGTGCAGATCTTCCACGCCCTAACTTGGCGGAGGAAGACGGCTACGGCGGCGACGGAGTGAAGATTTCCACGGTCGGCGCGAGTACGTCGGCGACGAGGTCGAGGCAGTGAAGCTCTTCCTCACCGGCGGCGATGAAGTAGCGGCGATGCTAGGGTTTGAGAAGCTCGAGCTGGAGAGTGAGGTCGAGCGGAGTAAAAGAAGTGAGGAAGGGACGGAGGGGTATTTATAGCCACGGTGAAAAAAATGCTCGCCCGAAGAAATTGGACGAACGTGCCCCTGACCCTTCTCATTCGCATGACAGGTGTCACCCACGTAGTGAGATGTGGAGATCGTGTTAGATCGTGGGTGAGTGGATAAGTATAACGTGGGATGCGGAACGGTTTGAGCGGCAAAGCCAAAAATTTAGATAAGATAGGTTTTAAAGTTTCGTTCGCAATTTCTTCAGCTGACAAGGACATAGTGAAGTTTTTGAACGAGTTTCAAATAGAACGCACATGAAGAATTTGTGAATAGATTGGGTTGAGTATAGCATAGAGGGGGAAGGGTCCGATCACATTCACTTAGCAGAAAAACCAACTTGAAGAATTAGCACTAAGTGAATGTTGTAGAGGACATAAACTTATATATATATATATAGTCAATGAAGAAAAATGACAGAAGCAGTGAAGACAATGCAAAGTTGAAGAATATGAATAATTGAGGAATTTCAACTTTTGGTGGTGGCGTGACCCACCGTATAAGAATGATGATTTCAGACACCGCGTACAATTATCGTAGGGTTCTGAGAATCAAATTCTTCGTTAATTTCTTCACACTAAGAGTGTTGTTCTTCATTGAATTGAAGAAAAACGTTTCTTCATGTGTTGCACATCTAAGTCATCAATTTTGCATAAGTGTTAGGATGAGTGTCCTTTTCAAAGAACATTCGAAGATTCTAGGATATTTAACTCACACCGCAACTTGCTAAATCTCTTCTCATCCAATGGCTTTGTGAAGATATCGGCTAGCTGTTCTTCAGTATTCACATGCTCAATAGAAATGTCGCCCTTCAACACATGATCACGAAGAAAATGATGATGAATCTGAATGTGCTTTGTCTTCGAGTGCTGAACTGGGTTGTGAGCAATCTAGATGGCACTCTCATTGTCATAGTAGAGAGGCACATTCTTCATGTTGACGCCGTAGTCCTTGAGAGTTTGCTTCATCCATAGCAATTGGGCACAGCAAGAACCAGTGGCAATATACTCAACTTCAGCAGTAGATAGTGATACACAGTTCTGTTTCTTCGAGGACCAACAGACCAAAGATCGTCCGAGGAAATGACATGTACCAGATGTTGACTTGCGGTCCACACGATCACCAGCATAGTCAGAGTCAGAATATCCAATGAGATCAAAAGCCAAGCCCTTGGGGTACCATAATCCAAGTGTTGGTGTGTGAGCGAGATATCGAAGAATATGCTTCACGGCCTTATGGTGTGATTCCTTCGGTGTAGCTTGAAATCGGGCACACATGCAAACACTAAGCATTATATCTGGCCTAGACGCACATAAGTACAATAAAGAGCCAATCATGGAGCGGTATACCTTATGATCGAAGTCAATACCATTTTCATCAGTGCACAGATGGCCATTTGTGGGCATAGGAATTTTGACGCCTTTGCAATCTTGCATGCCAAATTTCCTCAGTACATCCTTGAGGTATTTCTCCTGAGATATGAATATGCCATTGCGTTGTTAACGAATTTGAAGTCCTAAGAAGAATTTCAGCTCTCCCATCATAGACATTTGATATTCTTCACTCATCATATAGGCAAATTCATCACTATAACGTTGGTCAGTACAGCCAAAGATAATATCATCAACATATATTTGGCACACAAACAATTCACCATCATAAGATTTAGTGAAAAGAGTAGGGTCGAGCGAACCGGGTTTGAAGCCTTTCGTCATGAGGAATTCCTTCAAAGTATCATACCACGCCCGTGGGGCCTACTTGAGGCCATAGAGGGCCTTGTTGAGTCTGAAGACTTTGTCGGGATTCTTTGGATCTTCAAAACATGTGTGTTGCCTTGAGCTACAAGCTGTGCCTTATTCCTCACCACAAGGCCATTTTCATCTTGCTTATTGCGGTAGATCCACTTTGTGCCGATGATATTGTGCTTGCGAGGATCTGGACGTTTGACCAGTTCCCAGACATTGTTGAGCTCGAACTGATGTAATTCTTCTTGCATGGCCTGAATCCACTCAGGCTCCAGAAATGCTTCATCTACCTTAGTGGTCTCTATAATAGAGACAAAAGCATAGTGCCCACAAAAGTTAGACAAATGTGAAGCTTTTGAGCGTGTGAGAGGACCTGGCGCTTTGATGTCATTGATGATCTTTTCAACTTGCACTTCTTTTGCAATGCGAGGATGAGCTGGTTGCCGTTGAAGAATTTGATCAGCATTCTCTTCAGCACCATTTTGTTCAGTGTTTTCTTCAGGTTGTAAAACGACGGCCAGTGAATTGTAATACGACTCACTATAGGGCGAATTCTTCAACAGATTCTTCAGTGGGAATGACATCCTCAGTAGCCTTGAACTTGATAGTTTCCTCAGGTGCTGGTTCATCTATCACAGTAGGTAGGTGCTCTCTTTGCGAGCCATTAGTTTCATCGAACCGCACATCTACAGTTTCAAAAACCTTGTGAAGAACGTTGTTGAAGACTCTGTAGGTGTGCGAGTCCTTTCTGTAACCAAGCATAAAACCTTCATGTGCTTTCGGTGCAAATTTTGAGTTGTGATGAGGATCTCTTATCCAACATTTAGCACCGAAGACTTTGAAATAACTTACATTGGGTTTCTTATTAGTGAGGAGTTCATAGGCAGTCTTCTTGAAGAATTTGTGAAGATATACTCTATTGATGATGTGGCACGCAGTATCAATTGCCTCAGTCCAGAACCGACGAGGCGTTTTGTATTCATCAAGCATAGTGCGAGCCATCTCAGCAAGAGTCATGTTCTTGCGCTCCACGACGCCGTTCTGCTGAGGAGTGTAAGGAGCAAATAACTCATGGGTAATACCAAGTTCATCAAGATAGTCATCGAGACCAGAATTCTTGAACTCAGTGCCATTGTCACTTCTGATGTGCTTGATCTTCACACCAAAGTTGGTTGAAGCCCTCGAGGAAAATCGTTTAAAGACCTCCGGCACTTCATGTTTGTAAGTAACAAGGTGTACCCATGTATAACGAGAGTAGTCATCAACAATAACAAAGCCATATTGAGATGCTTCATTTGAAATAGCAGAATAATGATTAGGACCAAAGAGATCCATGTGAAGAAATTCAAATGGGTGAGTAGTGGTCATGATAGTCTTCGCTGGATGCTTGGCCTTGGTCATCTTTCCAGCTTCACAGGCTCCGCATAAGTGATCCTTGAGGAATTTGACATTCTCAATGCCAATGACATGCTTCTTCTTCGCAAGCGTGTGCAAATTCCTCATGCCTGCATTACCAAGTCGTCGATGCCAGAGCCAACCTTCTGAAGCTTTTGCAAGTAAGCACACGGCTGGTTGTGATCCTGTAGAGAAATCAACAATATACAGGTCTCCTCTCCTAAAGCCTTCGAAGACTTTGGAATTGTCAGCTTCCATAACCACAACACAACGATACTTGCCAAAGACAACAACCATATCAAGATCACAAAGCATTGAGACATACATAAGGTTGTATCCTAAGGACTCAACAAGCATGACTTTGTCCATGTGTCGATCCTTTGTGATCGCAACCTTACCTAGACCCAATACCTGACTTTTGCCTTTGTCAGCAAAGATGATATGCTTCAGATGCGACAGAGATACTGGAGCATCCATCAATAGATTCTTGTCACCAGTCATGTGGTTTGTACATCCACTATCGAGGACCCACTCAGTGGCTTTGGGTTGATCATCCTGCAGATGAATTAGTGCAGCTTACAAACTCATATACTTCATCAGTGAAGAATATGACATCAATTCATCAGATCAATTTCATCAAGCAAAAGAACAAATAAAGCAATATGAGGACGTCAGAAATGAAAGTTCATTTCTTCATGATTAGCCTGCGTCCTATCAGGCATGCTCAGGTCTCCAGCAAATTCTTCAGACGATTACGTACGTCTGGAGACCCGACCTTGCAGAAGAGATTAGTTATTTTTCTTCACCACCCACATCTGAAGGGGTGGCAAAGAGTTCATCATTCTGCGAGCTCCATACGAGAAGGATGGCATAGAAGCCAGTCCATTTCGTTTCACATAAGAGGGGTTAGAATAAGCATAAGAGTAAGTAGAGAAATTCTTCGAGGACTTATGGACATAATAATTTGAAGAATAATGCACATATCCATAATCCTTAGATCTTCCCTGCGAAACAAACGAGTTAGCACGATGATGTTCGTATGAGGACTTTGATCCTTTTGAGGAATTTGATCCATGTGAGGAGTTTAGTCCGTATGAAGAATTTGATCCGGGGTTCCTATTCTTCACAGGTGGCGTCATGATGACATTCACCTGAAGATTTTCAAGGCATCTTTTGGGAACCCAGATTTTCTTCATAGGGGAGCCATTCCTGCAGTTAGTGCCAACATATCTAGCAAATACTTCACCATTCTGATTTTTGAATAGTTTATAGTTGGAGTCAAATGACTCATCATCAGAACGAGGAGATTCACATATAAATCCAGATAATTTAGATGGATCAACTGGAGGTCCCTTTGCAACAACCCATGTAGTTTTGGGGTACTACTCAGGCTTCCAATATATACCATCAGCATTGAGTTTCCTCTCAAAGGCAATACCATCTTTCCTAGGGTTCCTGTTGAGGATCTGCTTTTTAAGCACATCACAAAGAGCCTGATGCCCTTTGAGGATTTTGTACATGCCTGTCGTGTACAATTCCTTCGGCCCTGCATCGTCAGTGATACTAGCAATGTCCTCAGATGAGGAATTAGTGATAGCAGAGGCATGTGAAGAATTTGAAACATTAGCAGAATTTGAACATTCAGGTGAAGAATTAGCAGTGTCATGTTCAATGCATTTCAAACATGGAGGAACAAATTCTTCCTTAGAAGCGCTGATATGTTGAGCAAGTAATGAATCGCGCTCCTTCTGAAGATCTTCATAACTCACTCTTAGCTTTTCAAGATCTTGCTTTTTTTGAAGAAATTCATAAGAAAGCTTCTCATGATCGGATAAGAGAGTGTTATGATGACTTTGAAGATTGTCAAACCTAGTCTGAAATCTCTGAAGATTTTCAGTCAAGGCTTTAGTGCGATCCATTTCTTCACCCAACATATCATCACTTTTGTCTAGCATGTTTTGAACCTTTTCTAAAGCCCTTTGTTGTTTTACAGCAATCTTAGCAAGTTTAGAATAGCTGGGCTTATGGTTTTCATCAGATTCATTCTCACTTGATTTAGATGAGGTATTTTTGAGTACCTTGGCACCCTTTGCCATGAAGCAATAGGTGGGAGCGTAGTCATCATCCCCTTCATCAGCTTTGTTGGTGAGGTCATTTTCTTTAGTGTTGAAGATAGACTTGTTATTGAATACAGTAGCGAGAGCTAGGCTCGCCACTCCGGATTCAGACTCCTCACATGACTCCTCTTCCTCATTTTCTTCAGATTCAGCCTTAGAGTCCATTTCCTTTCCAATGAATGCCCTGGCCTTCTTGGAGCTGCTCTTCTTGTGATATGAAGGCCTTGAGGATTTTGATGATGAGGATTTTGTGGATTTCTTCTTTTTCTTCGCATCATCAGAACTGTAATCCTTGTATTTCTTCTTCTTTGATTCCTTTTCCCATTGAGGACAATCTTGAATGTAATGTCCAGGCTTCTTGCATTTGTGGCAGAGCCTCCTCTTGTAGTCACTGGACGAGGAATCACTGCTCCTTAAGGGTCTTCCAAGGCGACCACGTCTTGAGAACTTTTGAAACTTCTTCACAAGTAGAGCCAGATCATGGCTTAGTTCTTCAGGATCACCAAGGCTGCTACCAGAGGCTTCATCTTCGGACTCAGATACTACCTTGGCCTTCAGTGCACGTGTTCTGCCATAGCTTGAACCATAGAGATCTCTCTTTTCAGCAAGTTGGAACTCATGAGTATTTAGCCTTTCGAGAATATCAGTGGGATCAAGTGACTTGTAATCAGCACGTTCTTGTATCATCAATGCCAGAGTGTCAAATGAGGAATCAAGCGATCTCCGCAATTTCATCACCACCTCATGGTCGGTGATGTCAGTGGTACCAAGTGCTTGAAGCTAATTTGAGATGTCAGTGAGGCAATCAAAGGTTTGTTGAACATTTTCATTGTCGAGTCTTTTGAAGCAGTTGAAGAGATTGCGAAGAACATCAACTCGAGAGTCACGCTGAGTTGAGACTCCTTCATTCACTTTGGACAACTTGTCCCAGATAAGCTTCGCTGTCTCCAAAGCACTCACTCTGCCATACTGTCCTTTGCTTAAATGGCCACATATGATATTCTTCACTTGAGAGTCGAGTTGCTTGAATATCTTCAGATCAGCAGCATTCAGAGAAGGTGTGACTGAGGGAACACCATTTTCCACAACATACCAAAGATTGTTATCAATTGCTTCAAGATGCATTCGCATCTTATTCTTCCAGTAGGGGTAGTCCATCCCATCGAAGGTAGGACACCCAGCAGAGACCTTGATCATACCTGCGGTCGACATAACTAAAACTCTAGGCGGTTAAACCAAAATCACATAGAACAAGGGAGTACCTTGCTCTGATACCAATTGAAAGTGCGTTATATCGACTAGAGGGGGGGTGAATAGGCGATTTTTATGAATTCTTCACTGAGGAATTTGCCGGTGAGGAAATTCCTTAGTGAAGAACTACTGGCAGCGGAATAAGTACTCAGAAGTAAACATAACTGAAGACAAGCATGGTCATCATGATGAAATGAAGATAGGCACAGAGTACTGAAAGCGTAATCACAGGATAACACAGGATGAAGACAAACAGACTGAAGAAATTGAACTGAGGAAATTGAGAAAGTCTTCAGTCAAAGTCTTCAAACACATATATGAACAAACACACAACACAGTTATGAGGAAATGAAAGAGTTGAGGGAATAGAACCAGTAAGCTTGGTGAAGATAATGATTTGGTAGACCAGTTCCAACCGCTGTCTTAGTTGTACGTCTGGTTGGAGCGGCTGAGTATTTAAACTCGAGGACACACAGTCCCGGACACCCAGTCCTGAACACGCAGCTCAAGACACCCAGTCCTCATGGTATTCTCCTTGAACTAAGGTCACACAGACCTCGTGCAATCACTCGTGGTAAGTCTTCAAGTGACTTCCAAAGCTTCACAAACTTGGTCACTCGGCGATCCACAATTTCTCTTGGATGCTCTAGACCATGACGCCTAACCGTCTGGAAGAAGCACAATCTTCAAAGGTAACAAGCGTCAGATCCACGCAGGATCAATCTCTTCAGTGATGCTCAATCACTTGGGGTTTGTAGGTGTTTGGGTTTTTGGTTTTTCCTCACTTGATGATTTTCGCTCAAAGTCCTCGGAGGATGGGTTGCTCTCAAATGACAAGTGTCAGTTTCTCTCGGAGCAGCCAACCAACTAGTGGTTGTAGGGGGTGGCTATTTATAGCCTAGGGAGCAGCCCGACATGATAAGACATAAATGCCCTTCAATGATATGACTGTTAGGTGGATAGATATTTTGGGACAGCTGGCGCATAGCACAACAACGGTCGGAATTTTGAGTAGCAAAATCCTCAAGGCTATCATGTTCCTCACTATGTAGGCAATCCGCACTGGCGAATTCCTAACTCCTCAGTCAGGACAAATTCCTCAGAGACCAGAAGAACTTCGTCTCTGTCACTGAAGAAATTGACTAAATTGTATGAGATTTCCAATGGCTTCACTCGAAGGGATTGGTAGGTGTAGGATTTTGAGTTGAGCATCACATGGAAATTTTTCCTTAGTATTTCCTCGACCCCCTTTAACAGTACGGTGTTTCCTATGACTCAAGAAAGAGAAAATGAAACTATAAAAACAGAAGTCTTCACGCTTCATGTTCCTCGAATGAATACCAAGTCTTCACGGTCACACCAATTTCTTCACTTTCAAAGTCTTCAGAGATCCAAAGTCTTCAGTCGAAGAACTTCATTTTTAGGGGTCGACTTTCTCTATAAATATCAAACTCCTCATAGACTTATAGACCTGGGTACACTCACGAACGCATTAGTCCTTTAACCTATAAGTCTTCAATACACCAAAATCACTAAGGGGCACTAGATGCACTTACATATACTTTCCGATCTATAAACCAAAAATACCAAAAATATTTACTTTATCGTTTATCTATATCTATCAGATCTCCCATTTGCAAGTAACTGTGAAGGTATTGACAACCCCTTTATCGCGTTGGGTGCAAGTTGTTTGATTGTTTGTGCAGGTATTAGGTGATTTTTGCGTTGTCTCCTACTAGATTGATACCTTCATTCTCAAACTAAGGGAAATACTTATCTCTACTTGGCTGCATCACCCTTTCCTCTTCAAGGGAAAAACCAACACAAGCTCAAGAAGTAGCAGTGGCCAAATGGGTTAAATCCATCTGTAGCTAAGCCAAGTCTAATCGTTCTCGGGTCAGTAGCAAACTTTTTGTGTTTCTGATTGAAGCTTTTTCAATCACTACCATGAAATGGATGGCTCATTACATTATGATCTCTATACTCCTGGTTCCTAGAATGCCACAGTACATCCTCTCTTGTTTCAGCATCATGAAACAAGCTCTACAATCTTGGTACAATTGGAAAATGTCTAAGAACATTATGAGGAATTCTCTTCATAGCATCGCCATCATTCCATCTTGATGATTTACATTTTGGGCATTCACTTAAGTTGGCATAATCCTTCCGGAACAAAACACAATTATTCTTACAAACATGGATCATATCATATCCAATCCAACTGCACGAAAGAAATTCTTCATTTTACTGTTGGTGTGTGGCAGCTCAGACGCATCTGGGAAAGATTTGCGGAAAGCAGCCAACATCGTATCAAATGATTTGTTGGTCATCCGCTCAGATGTCTTCACCTGAAGAAAGGTGACCATAGCTGAAAATACTGACAGCTTATTTCCTGGGGTGACATCCACGTTGCATTGTTCCAACATGGGGGCCCACCGTTTTTCTTCTGCAGGTTAAAGTTCATGAAATGCGCGAGCATTTCGTAGCATTGTTTCAATATTGGTCAAACTCACTGGCTCCGCCACGACCTCCTCCACCTCCTCCTCCTCCTCTTCCACCCGAGCATCAGGTAGATCCAGATGGTGATCTGTTGCTTCCACATAGTTAGTAACATTGACGATCATGGCTTCATCATGATGAACCCACCTAGTATATGTGACCGACATCCCATACAAGTGTAGATGATTTTGCACAGTTGACTCAGGTCTTGTAATTGAATTCATACAACTGCTACATGGGCAGAGCACATCTAATTTTGGACCACCATACTCATCTCTGATAAGTTCATGAAGTTTTCAACCCCCTCGACATATGCAGTGGCGAATCTTTGAGAAGAAGTTATCCAAGTCTTGTCCATCTGTTAGACATACAAATTAATTCTTCTACTAGATATTACAGGAAAAACATATATGCTTTTTATGAAGTCCAGGAAAAAATACCTAGGTCGATGTCTAAAGCTATGGCAAGATATTTGGACAAGCAAATCTAAGTAACGAAATATATGTAAAGGTAATTCAGCAAACAAATTTGAGTGCTAAATTATGGCAGGCTATTTCAGCAATCAATGAGGCCGAGAACACAACCATCGAAGGCCATCTCAGCAACAAAGATCGAGTATAAAATGGTGTCGAGCTATTTCACCTAACAGATTGTCTACTAGACCATGGCAATCTACTTCACAATAAATGTATGGTAGGATATTTTAGGAACTAATCGGACGTGGCATGCCATCTCAGCTAAG
The DNA here is from genome assembly GCF_003073215.2 of Triticum urartu. Classification (NCBI taxonomy): domain Eukaryota; kingdom Viridiplantae; phylum Streptophyta; class Magnoliopsida; order Poales; family Poaceae; genus Triticum; species Triticum urartu. The sequence goes on from NC_053028.1 coordinate 318,543,891, forward strand.
AAGATTGAGTGCAGAACACGGCAAGGAAGCTTCTTAAGCAGTGCATATTGACTATAAACTATTTCGGCAAACAGTGAGATTAACAGCGTCTATCAGCTAACATTCAGCACTACTTCAACATGCACGGGGCCTCAATCTAGAATGCACATACCATGGGAGAAGCTAACCGCCATGCATCTCCACAAGAACGTCGCCAGCGGTGGCGGTGCGGCTAGAGGACGACAGTCTACGAGAGTGTACTATGGGAGCGAGAGGATCGCCGTGTGTCCCCTCGACAAACCGCGGCACCGACGTATCGGTGCGGCGGGGGGGGCAGCTTTGGCGGAGCGAATGGAGTGGAGGGGCCGGGGGTAGGGGGTTTGGGGAATATTATTGGCTAGTTGGCCAAAGGGCAGTTGAATTTGGTATTTGGGGGGAATTTTTTGGGGGAATTTTCGCGCGGTGGGCGGGGGAGTTTGGCGCATGGTTGGTTTCTCCAAATGCGGTCCCACATGTCAGTGAAGAGGCAAGCCGGAGCGCGTTCCGTTTGCATGAGCCGTGTGCAGAACCGACCGTGTGAGGGGTGCTATGCGACCATGATAGGCATGTTGTGAGTGTACCGCCTTTTTGCTTTTAAACTTGGTGCTTCGCGCGATCCATCGATACTACTACTAGTAATCCGGTAATCCTGACTAAAATGGCACGTCCGGGTCTTTTCCCGCGTGGTATGCTGGGAGGTTAGCTTAGTTGGCTTTTTTAGGACGGGTAATGCTACACCAACGTAATCCTAGTTATGTAATTAACATAATGTGAAACGTGTGGGCTGTTGATTGGAGATTGGGGGAGGAAGGGGCCCACCACATGAAAATCAGGGGGGAGAGAGAGGTAATTTACGTTAACCCTTTCGTAGGTTCCCGTACATGTAGAAAGATGTGAAATGCGTGAATGTGTAGTGGACGTACTGTTGGAGTGCCTAAGATAAATTGTGTATGTAGACCCTATGTGTTTATTTACTTCGCATGTTAGCTTTGTCTTGGGTCAAACCTTCTTCGCTTATACACACAAAAACGAATCATCATTCCATATATTTTCATACAGTATATCTTACCATTATTGTGTAAGTTCATATACACCTGACGAGATTCATGCAAACACGGCAGACTTTCATTACATTCTGAACTTTTATAGGACAGAAAAATAAAAGAAACCCGGTCGTAGACCTATTCTACGGCAGCGACCGACGTCCTCCATCTGTCGTCTCCATGTACGGGGGCGGGGTTCTAGACCCGTGAAGTGAAGGTGCGGTCTCTGACGAGGAAGAGTAGAATACGGAAGACAGACCGGCCAGTTGGCACACCATGCCCTGCCACCTCCCATGCCCTACTCATCCTCGGAGGAGTCCCCGACCTCGGCGGTGCCGATGGACGTGAGGTCGATGATGATGCACGTGGACGGTCCATTGCTACACCTGCCACATGCACCACCGAATGTTGGACGACAGCAAGTAGGACGCGTGTCGGTGCAACAAACCCTGGGTCTGTTCCCCCGACCATGCACATGCCTAAGAGCAAGATTACAGCATCCAAGACCAGACCAAGCACAAGTGATCAGCTCTTTGAGGAATCAGAGTGCGGGTCAAAAGACCCAAGTCAAGCCAAAGGAGCAAGACACCACTAAGGGAAAACCTCCCTTGCCGGGTAGGAGAGCCTGGCAAGGTCAAGGTTACCCCAGAAGCAACCTTCAAGACCGCCCCGTCAGGCTTGCCGGGGCCTACGAAGGCAAACTACCCTGCCAAGACTCCACCGCACCAACTCACAACAACGCAAGTCATCGATCGGTGCGGTGTCAAGCCCCCGGGTGACTAAGTGGCTGTTTTTGCCACATGGCAGCCACTTCCTATAGAAATCACCTCCAAATGATACCCGTCTAGCAATGTGTCATGCAGACAGGAGAGAAAGTGGCCGAGCAGCCCGGCAAGGCTTGCCGGGCAGGCCATGACATGACACTAAGTGACGCATTTAATGCACTCTGCTCTGTCTGCAGAGTAAGGTATGATAGCACTGTTTGCTGTCTAACTAGTACACAATGACTGATTTTCCATTATGGTGACCCCTTTATCTATAAAAGGAGGCTCGTGGCAACCATACAAAGGATTCAGACTTGTAGACTCATACGCGCGTAGCCATTCTCGCCCCAAGGCAACCTTGCCGGGCTAGAGTGATGCGCCTCCACCACAATCTACCATCAATCCACCAAAGCATGAGTAGGGTTTTACGCCTCGCGGTGGCCCGAACCTGGGTAAAATTGCCCATGTGATCTCAGTCGTGCTTGCCAACGTTCTCCGCTCTTTGTGCAATGTGCACATCCCCCCTGCCGAACAACAAGGGGCTCATGGCCCCATAGGTGGCCGTGGTTTCCCACGACATCTTTGGCACGCCAGGTAGGGGGAAGCACTTGCGCGAACCCGAGAAGCGTACGTAGCGCATCATCTTCATCATCGTGCTCTTCATCAACAGCTCCATCATCCATGGCGCCCAAGAAGAAACCCGATGCCGCCACCCAACCGTCCTCCTCGAAGGCCCTGCTGAGGGAGTCCTGGACAAGGGGGTCCTCAGGCGTCCGGACTGTTGACTTGGGCCTGACTATTAGTCCATGAAGATACAATATAGAAGGCTTTCTCCTGTGTCCGGATAGGACTCTCCTTTGCGTGGATGACAAGCTAGGCGGCTGGATGTATTATTTCCTTTCTATGTAACCAACTTTGTACAACCCTAGTCCCCTCCAGTGTCCATATAAACCAGAGGGGGTGGTCCATAGAGAGACTAGACAATCATAATCAGATAGGCTAGGTTTCTAGGGTTTTAGCCACTACGATCTCATGGTAGATCAACTCCTGTAACCCTTATACTCATTAATATTAATCTACCAGGACGTAGGGTTTTACCTCCATCGAGAGGGCCCGAACCTGGGCAAATATTGTGTTCTCTGTCAACTGTTACCATCAACCTTATACACACAGTTCGGGACCCCCTACCCGAGATCTGCCGGTTCTGACACCGAAATTGGTGCTTTCATTGAGAGTTCCGTTGTGCCCTCGCTAAGAGGTTCGATGGCCTCGTCAATCATCCACAACAACATTGTCTAGGGAGAAACCTTCCTCCCCGGACAGATCTTCATGTTCAACGGCTTTGCACTGTGGGCCAACTTGCTTGGCCATCTAGAGTAGATCGATAGCTACACCCCTAGCCATCAGGTCAGATTTGGAAGCTTGAACTACGTCGTGGACATCCACGGAGACTTGATCTTCGACGGATTCGAGACCGCGGCAGTAGCCTCTCCCTGTCACCACGATGAACATGGCCTAAATCTGTCATCAAACTACACCCAGGAGATAGAACCTGCAACTGCTTCGGCACTAGATCCGGAGCAGGCCATTCCATCCAAGGACGGGAGGCTCAACCCCACCACGGAGGCTCTAGACTCAGCGGCGTTGGAGCCGCACATATACCCAAACTCAAGTAAGATCTGTGTTGCCAGAACCTCAGACATGCCTCCGGCTACAGGTTCCGAAGCATGTGCGTCCACGCATGACGAGCTTGACCGGGCATCGATCGTCGAATTCATGTCCGCAGACATCTTTTGGCACTCGCCTTTAGGTGATGTGCTAAACTCATTAAAAACACTCTCCTTAGCGAGGGACTCGTGACCGAATTATATCCGGTTCGAATTGGAGGCTGATGACGAATTTCGCTTCCCACCCACACCCACTTAATAGCCATTGTCGAAGACTTAACTGACATGCTCGATTACGACTCTGACGACATCGACGGTATGGACGACGATGCCGGAGAAGAAGAGGCCCAAATCCCGCCGTTTACCGGGCGCTGGACGACCACTTCCTCGTATGACGTATACATGGTGGATGCACCAAAAGATAATAGAGGCGATGTCAAGGAAGATCCAGTTGAGGATAAACCTCCCGAGATACAACCAAAGCGCCACCGTCAGCAGTGCCGCTCCAAGTCATGCCGCAGCAAAGACAACAACACTGACACAGGAGAAGATAACACTCCGGACAGTGGCAAAGAAAATGAAGACCCCGTTGAGGCAACTGCCGAACAAAATGAACTGGAAGACGAGCAAGTTAGCCCTGGTGAACAGGCCACGCACGAAGACTCGGAGGACAGTAATTATCTTCCGCTCTTCGAGGATGGGGTGAGCCTCGGCACTGAGGATTTTATCATGCCTGAGGAACCTCTCGAGTAGGAGCGCTTCAAGTGCGAGCTAATAGCCACTACAGGGAGCCTGAAAAAGAAGCAGCAACAGCTTCAAGCTGATCAAGACCTGCTCAATGACAGATGGACTAACGTCCTGGAAGCCGATGAATATGACCTCAAGTGACCACTCAAAAGTTACCCGAAGCACAAATTATTACCTCAATTCGATGACGAGGCGTTGGAGCCCGTGCCATTAGCACACAATGCGGCTGACCGACCACCACGTGGCTGGGACAAAGCAGCAACCCAAGCCGAACACCAGCCTGTACCACCTCACCATAAAGAAAAAACTGCTCAGAGATACACATATGATCTCCGGTAGGGCCTGAAGAATAAAGCAGGTCTGGCCAGATTGATCTATGTATCACGGGGGCATGCCCCGACGCGCGGCGACGGCTATCTAGCCGATCATGGCAAGTATAGTTACGTTCGAGCCGAAAATCGCAGATGGACTCCACCCGAAGTACGGCGTGACTTGGCCCGACATAGAGAATGCACACTCCCTCTGCTTCACTGATGAAGTAATGGAACATGAATTCCCAAAAGAGTTCAAACCCGTCAATATCGAATCATATGATAGAACCACAGATCCCGCGGTATGGATTGAAGACTTTATCCTCCATATTCACATGACGCGAGGCGATGATCTTCATGCCATCAAATACCTACCGCTAAAACTCAAGGGGCCAGCCCGACACTAGCTGAATAGCCTGCCTGGAAACTCTATTGGCAGCTGGGAGGACTTGGAAGAAGCCTTCCTTGACAACTTCCAATGTACATATGTTCGGCCTCCGGATGCCGACGACTTAAGTCACATAATCCAACAGCCCGGAGAGTCAGCCAGGAAATTCTGGACTAGATTCTTAACCAAAAGAACTAGATCGTCGACTGTCCGGACGCCAAAGCCTTGGCGGCATTTAAACATAGCATACGGGACGAATGGCTCGCTGGAAACCTCGGCCAAGAAAAGCCGAAGTCCATGGCAGCCCTCACGACACTCATGACCCACTTTTGCGCGGGCGAAGATAGCTGGCTAGCCCATAGTAATAACAATACAAGCAAACTTGGCACTTCGGAAGCCTGAAACAGCAACGGCAAGCCCCAACGCAACAAACATAGGCGACGAGGCAACGGTGATAATACCGACGACACGACGGTCAACGCCAGATTCAGTGGCTCGAATTCTGGTCAGCGGAAGAAGCCATATAAAAGAAATAATCATGGCCCTTCCAGCCTGGACCGCATACTCGATTGCCCATGTCAGGTCCTGATAAACCAGCCAATCATACCCACAGGAGTTGTTGGGTCTTCAAACAGGCCAGCAAGTTAAATGCCGAAGACAAAGAGAAGGGGTTGCAAAGCGAGAATGACGACGAGGAGCCTCGTCCGCCAAACACAGGGGACAGAAGAAGTTTCCTCCGCAAATCAAAATGGTGAACATGATATACGCCACCCATATCCCCAAGAGGGAGCGCAAACGCGTCCTCAGGGACGTCTATGTGATAGAGCCAGTCGCCCCAAAATTCAACCCATGGTCGTCATGCCTGATCATTTTCGATCGTAGGGATTATCCGACCAGTATTCGTCATGGCGGGTCAGCCGCACTGGTCCTTGATCCAATAATGAATGGATTTCATCTCACACGAGTCCTCATGGACGGCGGCAGCAGCCTCAACCTACTTTACCATGATACCGTGCGCAAAATGGGAATCGACCCATTAAGGATCAAGCCCTCCAACACCACCTTTAAAGGAGTTATACCAGGGTTAGAAGCCTGCTGCTCGGTCTCAATCACATTGGAGGTCGTCTTCGGATCTCTGGAAAACTTCCGAAGCGATGAGTTAATCTTCGATATCGTCCCCTTTCGCAGTGGCTGTCACGCACTACTCGGACAAACTGCGTTTGCCCGATTCAATGTGGTGCCGCAGTATGCTTATCTCAAGCTCAAGATGCCCGGACCACGCGGTGTTATAACAGTCAATGGAAATACGAAGCGCTCCCTCCATACCGAGGAGCACACCACTGCCCTGGCAACAGAAGTACAGAGCGACCTCCGCAAACAGAACCTTAATTCGGCAGCCGTACTTCCGGACACTGTCAAACAAGTCCAGACTACCATGCGCCAGGACAGCCCAGCTTATCAAGAGCTCAACTAGCAAGTCGTCCTCGGTCCCAGGCCACACCAAGTGGCGGCGTTTGCGCTGCGCGTACATAACTGCGCACTCAAAATACCGTGGGCATAGATGGAGGCATAACTAGATTGTGATCCACAATAAGGCTCGACCTCCCCTGGACACGCATATTTTCACTTTTTATTTTTTCCCTCCTCAGGTTTCCTTTCTGTAGGTCCCTCTCTCCGGCCTCATAATCGGTCCTTTCGAAGAACGAACACACCAAGGTGGCAAGTAGCACAGACGTGCGAGGAAATCTCTAGATGTCCCTCTTGGCGATCACTCTACCTGTTTTCAGGACCCATACGCAGCTCCTCCTTGGTCTTGGCATGTCAAATAGCCACTGTTGCTTCTCGTACTTTTTTGTTCACGTACACTCTGACGTATTAATTAAAATTATAATGGAAACAGTTTGTGGCCCAACATACGTGGCACCTTCTTATTCTTCATTTTTATTTTTGCTATTTTAATTTGCATCCATACACCTTGGTACGCCGTAATCCGCCAGGGGCTTTATTGCGCCCCACACTATGGCACCCCGAATTTAGCATTATATGCATTGGCTCGGAATCATGTCTTTGGTCAATAGTTGGGTTGCCCGACTCCTGTGCTTACTACCTTACGTTCCGCTATATCGGCTAAGGTAGTAAAGGGAGAACTACCGCGATTGTGTCCCGGATTATACCGATGAGCACCTCAGTAGAGAAAGCCGAAAACTGACTGTCATGATGCGGCGTCAGCCGGTCAGGTCTTCGGAGGTTTCAAATCTTTAGCGATTTTCCCGCATTACGCGACGAATCGGTTCTCATCCAATCAGGTGTTTACAACGCCCTAGTCTGGACACTAGGGGCTGCACCTATATTTTCATTGTCAAACTCCTATGGCTAAGTGAGGGTAATAATGCCACATAGTCTGATTGCCTGGTTCATTGCGCTAAACACCTCCTTTAAGGACCAAACTCTTGGATAAAGCGTGTTTAGATTCATCCTGAACACCCCCGTACTACCTACGTGGGGGCTGAAGCCGACGACTAGCCAACTCTCAGATTTCATAAAAACGGCCGCACAGGAGGTAAATTTTTTAACTAAACAAAACAGCAAAGCATTATATTATATATCAAGCCTTGTTTTTATCATACAGGGCAGGATTACATGAATGTATTCATTCAAAAATTATGTCCTTAGCACATTGCTCCGCCACAATGCGGGATCCCTTCAGAACGTCTTCAAAATACCGCTCGGGCGTGCGATGCTCCTTGCTCGCAGGCGGTCCTTCGGTCGCGAGCTTGATGGAATCCATCTTCTCCCATTGTATCTTGAAGCGGGCAAAGGCCATCTGTGCACCTTCTATGCAGACCGACCGCTTGATGGCATCAAGCCGCGGGCAGGCATTGACCAGCCGTTTCAAGAGGCCGAAGTAGCTGCCGGGTATAGCTTCTGTAGGCCACAGCCGGATTATTAAATCCTTCATGGCTAGTTTTGCCACCCTATGCAGCTCGGCCAACTGTTTTAGCTGGTCGCTAAAGGGCACCGGATGTTCTGGTGCAAGGTATTGCAACCAGAACAGCTTCTCTGTTGAGCTCCCTCTTCGGCCCGGAAGAATTCCGCAGCGTCAGAAACACTACGCGGAAAATCTGCAAACAACCCTAGAGAACTCCAAATCCAAGTCAGTAAGAGATACCTCGGGCTCACATACTTGCTTTGCATAATGAAAGCCTCACCCGCTGCGATCTTCTTGGCCTCCTGGATCTCCCGGAGGGCGCCCTGGGCTTCGGCTCGGGCCTCTTGTGCGCTTTGGCGGGCCTTAGCGAGTTCGGACTCTTGGTCCGCATTCTGGCGCTCTAAGGATTCACATTTCTTCACTGCGTCCTGGAGCTCTTATTGGGCCTCTTGCTTTTCTCGGGCAACCTTTTCATTTACTGCTCTCTCGTCAGCCTCGGCCCTTGACACCACTTGATACCACTTGATAGAGGCGGGGTGTCTCGATCTTTTGATGAGATGATAACTATCGATTTGGTGGATACGACTTTGACGATCTGACTACAAACGTGCACAATGTTGCGCCTTAGCAATCGCTAAACCAAGCTCCCGAGGTTACTAACGATGCTGGAAGCACGATCAGCCTGACCACGAAGGTCTATTCCTGCACGCAATCGAAGAACAAGCAATAATATGATAATGCAATCTGAATATTGCGAATATAGATGAAGTATTGATAAAGGTGGGGATCCGAAAGCAGTCTTGGTCTGGTCGTTGGACACAAACGAAGTACACGAAGTTGCAATGGCTAACTTTTAACTAAACAAATCCCAAGGAAAAAGCTACTAGATGGATCTACTTATATAGGAGCAAGGGGTGGCGGCCAAGGAGGTGGAAGGACGCCCCAAGGCAGCCTAAAACTAACCCTAGTTCGTACAAGGCTCATGGGCCCAAGTGGAGGTGGTACAACACCTTTGGACTTGTTGCTTGACTCGGATTCTGCTATAGCGTCAGATTGTTTCGTCGATATCTCAATGCTCCTGACGAATTTGAAGGCAATTCCAATTGGGTTGGAAAGAGCACGAAATCTACTTTCTAACAAAAAAAGAATCACCCAATTCGGAGTCCGTATGAAAAAGTTGTTGACGTTTTGAGTCACGTATGTCTGTGTAGTCCGAATCTGAATGCAGAACGTGAGAGACTTGGACTCTATCTTCTCTTGGCCCAAGAGTGATGTGAGAGGTCTTTTTGAATAGAACCAAAACTTCTCCTTTTCCCCTATCTTCATATGTGGATTGTACAAATGTCCCATACACCTACAATTAGACAAAACACAAAAGTGTGTGAAGTATTTTTGTTCTGGATAACATAAATAGATTATTGGATAGCTTGCACTAGAAATCACCTGACAAATATGCATGTATGCAATATTTTTGGTCGTATCCAAGGTAGTCATGTCCTCATCAGTCCCTTAGCAAGAAGCCGATGGGAGATCTCCCTGGATAAAAATCGGCCTCCCGAAGTTGGGTGATGTCCTTCTCCTTGACGGTGGAGGCCATCCACTTGCCCTGTGCTCCGAACATGTTTGGAGTGCTTTCCTGGGGGAGGAAAGATGAGGACTTGGGCGCTGGAGCTCGAGAGTGGGTAGATGGAAGGAGAGAAGGCGTGGATGGAAGAGATGAATCCTTATCTCCTTATAAAGACGGTGAATATCAAAACGCCTTCTCACTCGCCATGAAACTCGCCTATTCCCTAGGGGCCATCCAGGCGGCATGGTTGGATTACACATCCCCGTATTGATGAGGATCCCGCAATAAGGGGACACGATCTCTGCTTTGACAAGACGTGCCAATAAAACCGTATCTCGAAATATGAAGCGGCAGGCCGAAAAATGGTTCGAAATAATAATCAGGTAGGGACGTGATATCACGTTACAAAAAGTTGTCAGCAGATGGGACTCTTGAAATATTATACTCTCTGGGGTGGTGTGTGGTACTTGTTTTGCAGATCCGGACGCGGCCGTTGTTCGAAGACTATATTCGTCAGAGTATGTGGAGAAGGAACCCGCCTTGCAATGATGAAGACAATCTGCGCGCCGGACACCTCGTCATTGAAGCCAGGTTCAGGGGCTACTTAGGGAGTCCTGGACAAGGGGGTCCTCGGGCGTCCGGAATGTTGACATGGGCCAGACTATCGGGCCATGAAGATACAATATAGAAGGCTTTCTCCCGTATCCGGATAGGACGCTCCTTTGCGTGGATGACGAGCTAGGCGGCCGGATGTACTATTTCCTTTCTATGTAACCAACTTTGTACAACCCTAGTCCCCTCCGGTGTAAACCAGAGGGGTTGGTCCATAGAGAGACTAGACAATCATAATCAGACATGCTAGACTTCTAGTGTTTTAGCCACTACGATCTCATGGTAGATCAACTCTTGTAACCCATATCCTCATCAATATTAATCTAGCAGGACGTAGGGTTTTACCTCCATCGAGAGGGCCTGAACCTGGGTAAACATTGTGTTCCCTGTCTCCTGTTACCATCAGCCTCAGACGCACAGTTCGGGACCCCCTACCCGAGATCCGCCGGTTTTGACACCGGCACCCGCCACACGCGACCATCGATGCCGCGTGGGCTACGGGACGCCTGGGGATGTGGGCGCCGGGGTGGGATGTGGTCAACGTAGACGTCATCGTCACCACCTCTCCTGTGGCCGAAACAGGAGGAGGAGGCGCCAGAGAAGGACATCACCAACAGCATCCCAGCGGCCACGCTCTGCGAAGTACGGGTGGAGAGATCATTCCGTCTGCACCTCTCCTCCCGGCCGAAGGGCACAGCCACAACGGTGGCACTCGCTCTAGGGCGAATCGCAATCCTCCGGACGCCCCCGCTGCGGCCGCGACCGCAGGACATGCACCACCCTCGGAGCGAGCTTACCCAACCAATGCACCAGATGGAGCCGCTGGTACACAAGCACCTCCACCTCGTCACATGCCATCCCGGCGACTGGCTCACGATGACGAGAGCACGGAGCAACCACTACCGGCACCGTCAAGAGCCGGGAAACGTTACGATCTTCATTGTCATCCATGCCGAGCACCGCTTTGGAGGCCACGGCGTGGGCCCAACTGGTATCGAGATTTCTGCCGGCAGCCAATGAGATGGATGAGAGGAGAGCCACCATTCAGAGCCTGATTGGTTTCGCCGAGGCGGGAGGATCGCAGCGAGCTAGCCCGCCACGGCCTCCCTAGGCAACAACAATGGCCCACGCTGCTGGTCATCCGGAGGGGGCCACCACTATGATGCAGACCCCTCCATGGCAGCTAGCACGGGAGCCGCATGACCAAGAACCTGACGACGTCTCTATGGCTTCATCCGACCCTGAAGCACATCAAGGCCAATGGCGAATCCTGGAGGACAGGCAAAGGGAAGGCATGTGTGTCACCATCGAGCGACGTCGCGACACCCACCGCCAGTCCGACAGGCGCGATGACCCCAATATCGACAAACCCGCACTCGCCAAAGGCGGGAACCTGCCTTTTGAGGCTGGGTGCCCTGCCTTCACCCATGAGTTGGGGCAAGTCCATTGGCCATCCACTCGCACATTCAAGCCAGAGATACCAGAGAAGTATGACGGGAGGATCACAGCGAGCTAGCCCACCACGGCCTCCCCAGGAAACAACAATGGCCCACGCTGCTGGTCGTGCGGAAGGGGCCACCCCTACGATGCAGTCCCCTCCATGGCAGCCAGTACGGGAGCCGTATGAACAAGAACCTAACGACGTCTCTATGGCTTCATCCGACCCTGGAGCGCGTCAAGGCCAATGGCGAGTCCTGGAGGACAGGCAAAGGGAAGGCGTGTGTGTCACCATCGAGCAACGTCACGACACCCACCGCCAGTCCAACAGGCGCGATGACCCCAATGTCGACGAACCCGCACTCGCCAAATGCGGGTACCTGCCTTTTGCGGCTAGCTGCCTTGCCTTCACCCGTGAGTTGCGGCAAGTCCATTGGCCATCCACTCACACGTTCAAGCCAGAGATACCAGAGAAGTATGACGGGAGACTGAACCCGGCAGAGTTCTTGAGCATCTACACCATCGCTGTTCAAGCTTCTGGGGGAAGAGATGAGAAGGTGTTTTCCAACTACTTCCCTTTGGCACTCAAGCCAAATGTGAGGTCTTGGCTAATGCACCTGCCGGAGAACTCCATTTTGACCTGGGCTGACCTATGCCATGAGTTCATTGGCACCTTCATGGGCGGCCATCAAGAACCAAGGCGGCCCAGCGACTTGCAGCTCCTCCCATAGAAATAAGGAGAGACTCTGTAGAAGTACATGCAGATGTTCAGCCGGAAATATTCTAGACATCCACCCGGCAGCTGCGATAGCTATGTTCTAGTCCAACATGCGCAATCGTCGGATACGTTCCAAGATGAACGTTCGATTGCCCAAGACTGTGAAGTAGCTTTACACTCTAGTGGATAAGTGTGCTCGAGTAGAGGAGGCGAGGAGGCCCCCCTGAGAAGAGGATGATGACGAGGCCACCAGTCAAAAGAAGAAGAACAAGAAGAGGAATAAAAGGTGCAAGGATAAGGCAGTGATGACTGTTGAGGGATCGGGCACGCCTAGTACCGACAAGAAGGCCAAGAGTGAGGTACTCGACAAGGAAGTTGCCACGTGCACTGATTTCCGAGAAGCCGCGGCTGCCGAGAAGGCTAGGAAAGGTGATGGGATGTACTGCAAAATTCATTGGTCCAAGGGCCACGATCTCCAGGAGTATCATCGGGTTGAGAAGCTCGTCAAGAAGCAGAGAGCTGAGTATGAGAAGCCTGATAAGGAAAGAGTTCAGAATGGCACTGGCGGGAAGGGCTGAGGCGGCGGAGCAAGGGCTCCTCAGAATCAAGGAAAACCCGCAGAGGCCGTGAGAAGGAGGATTGCAATGATGAGAGTGATGGAGGAGATGAAGAGGAAACTAGCGAGCAGGAATTCTAGAAAGTCACTGACGCCCTGTGCATTGACGGGGGTGCATCTCTGCACTCCACTCACCGCCAACTTAAACAGTGGGCGCGTGAAGTCAATGCCATGGAGCCACCGGCAGATTCTCGGAGGCCGCTCAAGTGGTCCCTGTAACGCCCCGTATGTAACTTGCCATATTTGTATTCCAACTCTTGCCATTTTCGGCTCTAAGTTATGATATTCCCTCCACTACTAGGAAAAGGGCTATAGGTGGAAATGACACTAATGGCGCACCATACATGTGGTGCGCCATTAGTATTTGGACACTAATGGCACTAATGGCGCACCACATCTACGGTGCGCCATTAGTAACAATTTTTTTTAATTTTTTCAAAACTACTAATGGCGCACCATGGGAGTGGTGCGCCATTACTAGTTGAACTAGTAATGGCGCACCGCTCCCACGGTGCGCCATTAGTAACTTGGCCCAAACATTTGCCCGAATGCACCCCCCCCCCCCCCCCGTGGACCGCCTTTTCAGTTTCAAAAAAAATAAAAGAAAATGATGGAAATGTCAAAAAATAAAAGAAAATAAGATTCCCATGTGATATGTGGTCTAGTTGTTAGCAAAATTTACAAACATGAATTTTCGGCTTTTTTGCAAAATCTCTCGAGAATTTGTAAAAATGGACATAACTTTTGCGTACGAACTCAGATGAAAAAGTTTTTTATATGAAAAATCATCTACTCGAAAAGTTACATCCGAATTTAACAGGGGGTATCCCGTTAAACATTTTCAAAATTTCATCATACTCATGAACATGAACAAAGTCCTAGACATCAGCAAGGTTTAATAGGATTGATATGATAGATATATCAACAAGTGCCTGTGAAGTGAGGTGGTGCTGGGGTTGGATAGAACTATGAAGTTAAGCAGGCTTGGGCTGGAGTAGTGTGAGGATGGGTGACCTGAGATTAAGCATATTGACTCGAGATTAAGCCATATTGACCCGAGATTAAGAAAAAATAAATAAATTTGAATTTTTAAAAAAATGAAAAAAAATTGAATTTAAAAAAAATGAAAAAAAATTTGAAATTTTTTTATTACTAATGGCGCACTTCTATGTGGTGCGCAATTACTAAGTCAGATAGTAATGGCGCACCTCTAGGCATACTAATGGCGCACTACTGGTGCGCCATTAGTATGTGGTATACTAATGGCGAACCAGTGGTGCGCCATTAGTAAAAAATACTAGTGGCGTGCTACTAATGGCGCACTAGTAGTGCGCCATTAGTAGGCAAAACTGGTGCGCCATTAGTAGGCCTTTTCCTAGTAGTGCTCGTTGTTGGGTTTTGTCTTCGTTTTGCATTTTGTCCATGTCATGCATCTCATATCATGTGCATCGCATTCACATTCGTGTTCGTCTCATGCATCCGAGCATTTTCCCCATTGTCCGTTTTGCATTCCAGCACTCCTACGTCGTCCGGTGTCCCCTTTTGCCTCTTTTCGTGTGCGGGTGTTAAACGTTTTTGGATTGGACCGAGACTTGCCAAGCGGCCTTGGTATACTACCGATAGACCGCCTGTCAAGTTTCGTGCCATTTGGAGTTCGTTTGATACTCCAACGGTTAACCGAGGAACCATAAAGGCCAAGTGTGTGTTGCAGCCCAACACCCCTCCAAAGTGGCCCAAAACCCATCCAAAGCCCCTCCATCCTCTCGGTCGTTCGATCACGATCGCGTGGCCAAAAACCGCACCTCATTTGGACTCTCCTAGCCCCCTCTACCTATAAATAGGTGATCCCCTCTTTTTCTCGCGCAGACGAAACCCTAAAAACTTCCCCCGCTGCCACCGGACATGTCCGTCGCCCGCCGGACATCCCGCGCTGCCGCCCCGCGCCAGTGAGACGGCGACACGTGGCACGCCGCCATCCGCCGCCGCCGCGGCCCGCTCGGCCCACGGGGACCCCACCCAGGGCCGGATCGGGCCCGAGCCGCCCCGCCCCTCGCGCCTCCTAGTGCCGCCGCCGCGCCCGCTCCCCGCCCGCCGTTCGCGCCCGCTCCCTCGCCGTCGGCCGCCGCTCCGCCGCCCGCCGTTCGCGCCGCCCGCGCCCACCGCCTGAGCCTGCAAGCTCTCCGCCGCCGCGCGCCATCCCTCCTGCTGCGACCGGATCCGGCGAGATCCGGCCCGGACCTGCCTTCTCCGACGAGCTCGAGCTCTGGCCGTCGTCTCCTTCAATTCCACCGAGAGCTCCCGCCACCTCGAAGTTTGTGCCGCCAGATCTGGATTTGGGCAAACCTAGGGTTGACCTCTATTTTCGCCTAAGTCCTTTTTCTGCATATGTTTTTAGCTATGTTCATCAGGCCATATCTCATCATCCGTAGCTCCATTTTGTGCGTGTGGTATAGCGAAATGTTCATCATGATGCCCACTTCATTTTGTTCCATTGCACCATGCTTGTTTGAGTCCATCTTGATGCCTAAAATGCTGTTGGAAGAGTGCTATAAAATGTTAGTTTATGTTTCTTAACAGATTATGGGCATTTGTCATTTTTGCCATGATAAATGTGTGCCTCCTATGAACTTGAGCCCTACATGTGTTTTGGGCTATGCTATGCCATCTTTACAGGGGTGTATGCCATGTATTTTTTTTGATCAATGTGGTGACTAGCACATGCATGCAATGTAGCTCTCGTGATGTTGCTGATTTCAGGGACAGAATTCTCCTAAGTCATTTCCCTGATGTTATTTTAATGCCATGTATTCATGTTGCCACAGGGTGATCCATGCCTCTTTTGAGCATGTTAAGTAAGGATGATGTTGAGATATTGTTATGCTCTATCCATCCATGTCTTTGTTTTCATTTATGGAGTACCCTAGCGTGACTCAATCTTGCTCTACTTTTGCTATAAAATGTTCCTGGCAGATTGTTTACGTGTTAATCAATTTTGCCAAGGTTGTTGTAGTTGATCCATGCATGCTATGAGATTGTTCTTGCCATGTTTAGCTTCTTGAACATGTCTTCTTTCTGGGTGTATGCTTAGTTTGTCATGCAATGCCTTGCGGTGAGTGCATCAAGATCGCAAACATGCTTACGTAAATCTGCTTTTGCCATGTCTAGTTTTCTCCTAAGTCTGAATCTGTTAACGAAACTTGCTATGTTTACATGGGTGCCATCATATCTTCTGATCCGTTTGGCTTATGGTCTGTAAGGGACTTTTCTTATATGCTTTGAGTAGATTTATGCCATGCCTTGCTTTGCTATGATTTGATCCTGTAACATGTTGTTATCTTGCTCTAAACATTGTGTCCTGATGTTAATTCCTGGCATGTTGTTATTTTCACTAAGTTTGAGATGATGTTATCTTTTGCACTTTTGCCATGCTGGTTTGAACCTGCTACTGTGTGATTTAGCCGTAGCTCAGTGTTCATCTTTTGTCAAGCATCTTGAGTATATTACTGCCATGTGCTTTGTTGCTATGTTAGAGTGCAGTAGCTTAGTTTCTTGTTGCATTTTAGATGGCATCGTGCTGTTAATCGCAGTTTTGTGCCATTATTGTTTTGCTTGCCATTTGCAAACCGTGCATCCGATTCTGGTGATCTTTATATCGATTTCGACCGAAATCAACTCATCTTTCCAGCGGCACTCTTGGTATGCCAAGTTGAGGCCTGGTTCAATCTTTTCCTTCCAGAGCATGCATATGCATTGCATATTACATCCCGCATATCATGCCATGTTTTGCATCATGTTGCTTGCGCATTGCACCGTGGTTGATTGTGTTTCCTTTTGCTTGTGTTTTTGCCTTGGGTAGAGCCGGGAAATGAGTACATGATCGAGGAACCCGTTGAGTGCGCTTACGAGGATCAAGCTTATGTCAACTCGGAGAACTTTGCAGGCAAGATGACCATACCCTCGAAATCTCTTCAATCTTTGCTTGCTAGTTGCTCGCTCTATTGCTATGCCTATGCCGCGATACCAACCACTTGCTATTTCATGCCTCCCACATTGCCATGTCAAACCTCTAACCCAGCTTGTCCTAGCAAACTGTTGTTTGGCTATGTTACCGCTTTGCTCAGCCCCTCTTATAGCGTTGCTAGTTGCAGGTGAAGATTGGAGTTTGTTCCTTGTTGGAACATGTTTATTGTTGGGATATCATTATTATATCTTGTTTATTTTAATGCACCTATATACTCGGTAAAGGGTGGAAGGCTTGGCCTTATGCCTGGTGTTTTGTTCCACTCTTTCCGCCCTAGTTTCCGTCATACCGTTGTTATGTTCCTTGATTTTGCGTTCCTTGCGCGGTTGGGTTATAATGGGAACCCATTGACAGTTCGCCTTGAATAAAACTCCTCCAGCAAGGCCCAACCTTGGTTTTACCATTTGCCACCTAAGCCTTTTTCCCTTGGGTTCCGCGGACTCAAGGGTCATCTTTATTTTAAACCCCCGGGTCAGTGCTCCTCTCAGTGTTGGTCCAAACTAGAGCCCCTTGCAGCGCCACCTTGGGGAAACTCGAGGGTTGGTTTTAGTTGTACGTATTGGTTATCCGGTGTGCCCTGAGAACGAGATATGTGCAGCTCCTATCGGGATTTGTCGGCACATTCGGGTGGCTTTGTTGGTCTTGTTTTACCATTGTCGAAATGTCTTGTAACCAAGATTCCGAGTCTGATCGGGTCGTCCTGGGAGAAGGAATATCCTTCGTTGACCGTGAGAGCTTGTGATGGGCTAAGTTGAGACACCCCTACAGGGTTTTGAACTTTCAAAAGCCGTGCCCGCGGTTATGGGCAGATGGGAATTTGTTAATATCCGGTTGTAGAAAACATGACACTTAACTTAATTAAAATGAATCAACAGCGTGTGTAACCATGATGGTCTCTTTTCGGCGGAGTCCGGGAAGAGAACACGGTCTCGTGTCATGCTTGAACGTAAGTAGTTTTAGGATCAGTTCTTGATCTTTATAGATTCTCGACCATGCTTTGCCTACTCTTCTCGCTCTCATTCGCGTAAGTTAGCCACCATATATGCTAGTGCTTGCTGCACCTCCACCTCACTACCTTTCCCTACCCATAAGCTTAAATAGTCTTGATCGCGAGGGTGTGAGATTGCTGAGTCCCTGTGACTCACAGATTACTTCCAAAACCAGATGCAGGTGCCGATGATGCCATTCCAGGGGGTGCGACTGAACTCAACTGGGAGTTCGACGAGGACTTAGGACGTTACTATGTTTCCTTTCTAGACGATCAGTAGTGGAGCCCAGTTGGGGCGATCGGGGATCCTATGCATTTGGGGGTTGTCTTTATTTTGGTTCCGTAGTCGGACCTTGATTGTATCTAGATGATGTAATGCTATATTATGTATTGTATGAAGTGGTGATTGTAAGCCAACTCTGTACCTCTTTATTATTCAATACATGGGATGTGTAAAGATTACCCCTCTTGCGACATGCCTACAATGCGTTTATGCCTCTAAGTCGTGCTCCGACACGTGGGAGATATAGCCGCATCGTGGGTGTTACAAGTTGGTAATCAGAGCCTTCCCCGACTTAGGAGCCCCCTTGCTTGATCGAATCGCTGGCGTTGTTGAGTCTAGAAAAATGTTTTGAGTCTTTTAGGATTATATATATCGGAGAGTAGGATTCTTTTTACTCATCAGTCCCTTCGTCGCTCTGGTGAGGCATCCTGACATAGAGTTTTGACCCTTCTCTTCTCAATTTTCACTATTTTTTTAGGATTACACGGGTATCTTGGAATCGTTCCGATGGTTTTGTGACGAGAACATTGTTCTTGGTGCCTCCTGACATTTAGGGGTTGTGGCAGTGTCCCGGGGAGTTGAGCTCCGAGGTGTTGTCGTCACAATTTTATCGTTGCAGTTCTGGAATACCTGAGTTTCGCTGACATCGAAAATCTCTTTTATGCAGTTGTTGGTGAGATAACCTCGACGCCACCCAGTACTGAGGCGGGAGTTCGGGAGTATTGTCATAACTCGTATAACGGATGCTTTTCGAAGGTTGAGGTAAATGATTTCCGAAGGTTTCTTGGTTATGTGTCGAAGGATGGATACATCTGGATGTAGGAGTTGCTAGTTTTGGGTGAGATATTATGCTTTCCCTGTATCCCCAACACCTGATTGCATAATCGGAAAGTTTCAGGAGTTTCATAGGTGGGAATTCATGTAGCTCTAGTATTTCTTCCGTAGATATTTGGTTTGTGATTGGGTAATCCTTACCAATTATTTGTTCATATCCGTACCTTGTTGTTTTATTCATCTACCTTCTATCTAAGTGGCTTCTCAATTTATGGAAGTGTGATCATTTACTTTGGAAGTCATTCGTTCATTCTTGTTCGAATGTTAAGGCTACATGTTGCAATTTCGATCCATTTGATTCAGCTTGAATATATGTCTTTCAAGATGCTAACGGATGTCACCCTCTTCAGGATGGCTCCTCCAACGCGTCATAATCTGGAACCACCGCCACCACCTCCACCTCTGGAGGCATGGCCAGCTGTGATGGCCGCCACCAACGCCAACACGTAGTTGATTATGTAACTCTTGCAAGAGCGCAACCAAGGAAATCAAGGCCATGGCAACAATCAAACTCAATTTGCTACCCTCAACCAGTTCCTCGCAAACCAGCTGAAGTCTTTCAGTAACTGTGTCGAGGCCACAAACGCTGATGATTGGCTCATGGATATCTGGAAACATTTTGAGTGTAGCAAGGTCAAGCCTGAGGACTTTGTCAAGTTTGCTTCGTTCCAACTCAAAGACCAAGCTGCTGAGTGGTATCAACAATACAAAGATTCCAGAGGAGGTCGTGTGAGTACCTGGGATGATTTCCGCCAAGACTTCAAAGCTCACCACATTCCTTAGAGTGTTGTTGAGAGTAAGTGTGAGGAGTTCCGCAATCTGAAGCAAGGCAGCTTGTCTGTTTACCAATACAACATCCTTATCCACAGGCTCACTCGCTTCACCAAGCAAGACGTCCCTGACGAGAAGAGCATGATTTATCAGTCAGAGGTGGCCTCAGAGAAGATCTGCAACTAGCTCTCGCGCTTTTTGAGCCAAAAAAGTATGATGAGTTCTACAACATGGCATTAAAGCAAGAGGCTGCTCAGCTCAAGTGCGATGCTTCCAAGAAGAGAGTCAGGGATGCAACTCCTTCTTCTTCTTCAACTCAAGTGGCAGCTAAGCAGCAAAAGTACAGGTTGTCTTCTCCTCCTCCATTCCGTCAACCTTTTCAGCAGAAGAGCAAAGGTGACAATGGATCCTCCCACCCACCCAACCCAGGCTTTCAGAACAAAGCTTCGTCTCATGCTCCATGGTCAAGTGCTCCATATCACCGGCCGCTCTCAGAGGTCGCGTGCAACAAGTGTCAGCAGAAGGGTCACTATGCAAACAAATGCTTCAACCAGAGGCGTCTTCCACCTCCTCCTCCTGTGAGATCTGCTAGCAATGCAGTGGTCAAGCATAATCCCAAGTTTGCAAGGTCAACATGGTGAACGCAGCTCAGGCAAAGGACTCTTCAGAAGTGATCATGGGTAACCTTCCTGTTAATGACATTCCTGCAAAACTCCTTTTTGATACTGGTGCATCACATTCTTTCATTTCAAGACCATTTGTGGCTATGCATGATTTGGTTACTCAAGCATTGTCGAGACCTCTGTCAATTGTTTCTCCGGCCCGACAAATGACTTCTTGAGTATACGTTCCAGATGTGTCTATCAAGATGGGCGACTATAAGTTTCTGTCTTCTCCTAATGTACTTGGTGACTCGAATATTGACCTTATTCTCGGAATGGACTGGCTTTCTAAGCACAAGGCTCAACTTGATTGTGCTGCCAGGCAGATTCACTTGACACACTCGTCTGAGGATGTGATCGTCTTTGCCGCTCGTGATGATACCATTCGACTAATTTCTCTCAACGAGAAGGGCGAGTTGGATGCCATCTCTCATATTCCAGTCGTTTGTGAATATCAAGACGTCTTTCTAGAAGAGCTTCCAGGAATGCCTCCTCACCGGCCAGTTGAATTCGTCATTGATCTTGAGCCTGGCATGGAACCTGTTTGCAAACGTCCTTACAAGCTTGGACCAGAAGAGTTGAAGGAGCTGAAGAAACAACTCGATATACAAGAGCGTATGGGTCTGATCCGACCAAGTTCTTCTCCTTGGGGTTGTGGTGTTCTTTTTGTCAAGAAGAAGGATGGCACAGATCGACTTTGTGTCAACTACCATCCATTGAACAAGAAGACCATAAAGAACAAGTACCCACTTCCCAACATCAACGAGCTTTTCGAACAACTCAAAGGTGCTCAAGTATTCTCCAAGCTTAACCTCTGTATGGGCTATCATCAGATTCGCATTCGTGAACAAGACATCCCCAAGACAGCATTCAGAACAAGCTATGGTTCTTATGAATACACTGTCATGTCTTTCGGACTTGTCAATGCTCCTCCAACGTTCTCTCGCATGATGAACTTCATCTTTAACCCCTACACAAATGACTTCGTCTTGGTCTATCTCAATGACATTTTGGTCTTTTCCAAGAACAAGGAGGATCATGCCAAGCACTTGAGATTGGTGTTGGACAAACTCAGAGAACATCAGTTCTATGCGAAGTTTTCAAAGTGCGAGTTTTGGCTCAATGAGGTTCTCTACCTTGGGCATATCATCTCAGCCAAGGGCATAGCTGTTAATCCTGAGAAGGTGTCTGCAATTGTGAATTGGGAACCGCCTCAGAATGTGAAGCAACTCCGCAGCTTCCTTGGGCTCACAATCTATTGTCGAAGATTTGTTGAGAATTTCTCTAAGATTGTGAAGCCTCTTTCCAACCTTCTCCAGAAGCATGTCAAGTATGTCTGGATGCCTGAATGTGACATCGCTTTCAACACCCTCAAAGAGATGTTAGTCACAGCTCCAGTTCTGACTCCTCCTGATGAATCCAAACCATTTGAGGTTTTCTGTGATGCTTCCCTGCAAGGTTTCGGTGCTGTGTTAATGCAAGAGAAGAAAGTTGTGGCCTATACCTATCGCTAGTTCAAGCCCAACGAAAAGAACTACCCCACTCATGACCTCGAGTTAGCGGCAGTTTTCCATGCTCTTTTAACATGGAGACATCTCTTGTTGGGAAGAAAAGTGGACATCTTCACTGATCATAAGGGTCTCAAGTACATCTCCACTCAGCCCAACCTCAACCTCAGGCAGACTCGTTGGGTCGAAATGATTCAAGAATATAATCCGAGTATTGAATATACTCCAGGCAAGGCCAATGTCATTGCTGACGCTTTGAGCAGGAAGGCTTACTGCAATAGTTTGATTCTGAAGCCCTTCCAACCGGATCTTTGTGAAGCTTTCCGCAAACTTAATATCCAAGTTGTTCCTCAAGGATTCCTTGCCAACCTCCAAGTCTCTCCTACTTTGGAAGATCAGATTCGTAAGGCTCAACTTCTTGATGCTATGGTGAAGAAGGTGAAGATTGGGATTGCCAAGTACAACCCCTTTCGTAGTGGTGGAGTGTTGTAACGCCCCGTATGTAACTTGCCATATTTGTATTCCAACTCTTGTCATTTTCGGCTCTAAGTTATGATATTCCCTCGTGGTTGGGTTTTGTCTTCGTTTTGTATTTTCTCCATGTCATGCATCTCATATCATGTCATCATGTGCATCGCATTCACATTCGTGTTCGTCTCATGCATCCGAGCATTTTCCCCGTTGTCCGTTTTGCATTCCGTTACTCCTACGTCGTCCGGTGTCCCCTTTTGCCTCTTTTTGTGTGCGGGTGTTAAACGTTTTTGGATTGGACCGAGACTTTCCAAGCGGCCTTGGTATACTATCGGAAGACCGCCTGTCAAGTTTCGTGCCATTTGGAGTTCGTTTGATACTCCAACGGTTAACCGAGGAACCGTAAAGGCCTTGTGTGTGTTGCAGCCCAACACCCCTCCAAAGTGGCCCAAAACCCATCAAAACCCCCTCCATCCTCTCGGCCATTCGATCACGATCGCATGGCCGAAAGCCGGACCTCATTTGGACTCTTCTAGCTCCCTCTACCTATAAATAGGTGATCCCCTCTTTTTCTCATGCAGACAAAACCCTAAAAACTCCCCCCGCCGCCACCGGACATGTCCGCCGCCCGCTGGCCGCCCCGCGCCGCCGCCCCACGCCAGTGAGATGGCGACACGTGGCACGCCGCCACCCACTGCCGCCGCGGCCCGCTCGGCCCACGTGGAGCCTGCCCCGGGCCGGATCGGGCCCGAGCCGCCCCGCGCCTCGCGCCACCTAGCGTCGCCGCCGCGCTTGCTCCCTCGCCGCCGGCCGCCGCTCTGCCGCCCGCCGCCTGAGCCCGCGAGCTCTCCGCCATCGCGCGCCATCCCTCCTGCCGCGACCAGATCCGGCCGGATCCGGCGAGATCCGGCCCGGACCCGCCTTCTCTGGCGAGCTTGAGCTCCGACCGTCGTCTCCTTCAATTCCGACGAGAGCTCCGGATGCGTCAAAGTCCATGCCGCCAGATCTGGATTTGGGCAAACCTAGGGTTGACCTCTATTTTCGCCTAAGTCCTTTTTCTGCATATTTTTTTAGCTATGTTCATCAGGCCATATCTCATCATCCATAGCTCCGTTTTGCGCGTGTGGTATATCGAAATGTTCATCATGATGCCCTCTTCATTTTGTTCCATTGCACCATGCTTGTTTGAGTCCATCTTGATGCCTAAAATGCTGTTGGAAGAGTGCTATAAAATGTTAGTTTATGTTTCTTAATAGATTATGGGCATTTCTCATTTTTGCCATGATTAATGTGTGCCTCCTATGAACTTGAGCCCTACATGTGTTTTGGGATATGCCATGCCATATTTACAGGGGTGTATGCCATGTATTTTTGTTATCAATGTGGTGACTAGCACATGCATGCAATGTAGCTCTCATGATGTTGCTGATTTCAGCGACTTAGAATTCTTCTAAGTCATTTTCCTGATGTTATTTTTATGCCATGTATTCATGTTGCTACAGAGTGATCCATGCCTCTTTTGAGCATGTTAAGTAAGGATGATGTTGAGATATTGTTATGCTCTATCCATCCATGTCTTTGTTTGCATTTATGGAGTACCCTAGCATGACTCAATCTTGCTCTACTTTTGCTATAAAATGTTCCTGGCAGATTGTTTACCTGTTAATCAATTTTGCCAAGGTTGTTGTAGTTGATCCATGCATGCTATGAGATTGTTCTTGCCATTTTTAGCTTCTTGAACATGTCTTCTTTCTGGGTGTATGCTTAGTTTGTCATGCAATGCCTTGCGGTGAGTACATCAAGCTCGCAAACATGCTTACGTAACTCTGCTTTTGCCATGTCTAGTTTTCTCCTAAGTCTGAATCTGTTAACGAAACTTGCTATGTTTACATGGGTGCCATCATATCTTCTGATCCTTTTGGCTTATGGTCCGTAAGGGGCTTTTCTTATATGCTTTGAGTAGATTTATGCCATGCCTTGCTTTGCTATGATCTGATCCTGTAACATGTTGTTATCTTGCTCTAAACATTGTTTCCGGATGTTAATTCCTGGCATGTTGTTATTTTCACTAAGTCTGAGATGTTGTTATCTTTTGCACTTTTACCATGCTGGTTTGAACCTGCTATTGTGTGATTTAGCCGTAGCTCATTGTTCATCTTTTGTCAAGCATCTTGAGTAGATTACTGCCTTGTGCTTTGTTGCTATTTTAGATTGCAGTAGCTTAGTTTCTTGTTGCATTTTAGATGGCATCATGCTGTTAATCGCAGTTTTGTGCCATTATTGTTTTGCTTGCCATTTGCAAACCGTGCATCCGATTCCGGTGATCTTTATATCGATTTCAACCGAAATCAACTCATCTTTCCAGCGGCACTCTTGGTTTGCCAAGTTGAGGCCTGGTTCAATCTTTTCCTTTCGGAGAACGCATATGCATTGCATATTACATCCCGCATATCATGCCATGTTTTGCATCATGTTGCTTGCGCATTGCACTGTGGTTGATTGTGTTTCCTTTTGCTTGTGTTCTTGCCTTGGGTAGTGTCGGGAGACGAGTACGTGATCGAGGAACCCATTGAGTACGCTTATGAGGATCAAGCTTACGTCACCTCGGAGAACTTTGCAGGCAAGATGACCATTCCCTCGAAATCACTTCTATCTTTGCTTGCTTGTTGCTCGCTCTATTTCTATGCCTATGCCTTGATACCTACCACTTGCTATTTCATGCCTCCCACATTGCCATGTCAAACCTCTAACCCACCTTATCCTAGCAAACCGTTGTTTGGCTATGTTACCACTTTGCTCAGCCCCTCTTATAGCGTTGCTAGTTGCAGGTGAAGATTGGAGTTTGTTCCTTGTTGGAACATGTTTATTGTTGGGATATCATTATTCTATCTTGTTTATTTTAATGCACCTATATACTTGGTAAAGGGTGGAAGGCTCGGCCTTATGCCTGGTGTTTTGTTCCACTCTTGCCGCCCTAGTTTCCGTCATACCGGTGTTATGTTCCTTGATTTTGCGTTCCTTATGTGGTTGGGTTATAATGGGAACCCCTTGACAGTTCGCCTTGAATAAAACTCCTCCAGCAAGGCGCAACCTTGGTTTTACCATTTTCCACCTAAGCCTTTTTCCCTTGGTTTCCGCGGACTCAAGGGTCATCTTTATTTTAAACCCCCGGGCCAGTGCTCCTCTGAGTGTTGGTCCAAACTAGAGCCCCTTGCAGCGCCACCTTGGGGAAACTCGAGGGTTGGTTTTAGTTGTAAGGATTTCTTATCTAGTGTGCCCTGAGAACGAGATATGTGAAGCTCCTATTCGGGTGTCTTTGCTGGTCTTGTTTTACCATTATCGAAATGTCTTGTAACCGGGATTCCGAGTCTGATCGGGTCGTCCCGGGAGAAGGAATATCCTTCGTTGACCATGAGAGCTTGTGATGGGCTATGTTGAGACACCCCTGCAGGGTTTTGAACTTTCGAAAGCGGTGCCCACGGTTATGGGAAGATGGGAATTTGTTAATATCCGGTTGTAGAAAACATGACACTTAACTTAATTAAAATGAATCAGCAACGTGTGTAACCATGATGGTCTCTTTTCGGCGGAGTCCGGGAAGAGAACACCGTCTCGTGTCATGCTTGAACGTAAGTAGTTTTAGGATCACTTCTTGATCTTTATAGATTCTCGACCGTGCTTTGCCTTCTCTTCTCGCTCTCATTTGCGTAAGTTAGCCACCATATATGCTAGTGCTTGCTGCAGCTCCACCTCACTACCTTTCCCTACCCATAAGCTTAAATAGTCTTGGTCGTGAGGGTGTGAGATTCCTGAGTCCCCATGACTCACAGATTACTTCCAAACTAGATGCTGGTGCCGATGATGCCATTCCAGGGGTGCGACTGAACTCAAGTGGGAGTTCGACGAGGACTCAGGACGTTACTACGTTTCCTTTCCAGACGATCAGTAGTGGAGCCTAGTTGGGGCGATCAGTGATCTTATGCATTTGGGGGTTGTCTTTATTTTGGTTCCGTAGTCGGACCTTGATTGTATCTGGATGATGTTATGCTATATTTATGTATTGTGTGAAGTGGTGATTGTAAGCCAACCCTGTACCTCTTTTTTATTTAGTACATGGGATGTGTAAAGATTACCACTCTTGCGACATGCCTACAATGCGGTTATGCCTCTAAGTCGTGCTCCGACACGTGGGAGATATAGCCGCATCGTGGGTGTTACAGTCCCACACGCCCATCATCTTCGACGAAGAGGACCACCCTGACTGCACCACCGCGGTAGGGTGCTTGCCGTTGTTGGTCTCACCAACAATCCGGAACCTCAAAGTCACAAAGATGTTGGTATACAGCGGGGCCAGGTAGAATCTGATTTCTCCAAAGGTCATCAGCAAACTTCAGATAGAAGCGGAAGAGCTTAAGGTTACTGGTACGTTTCAAGGAATCAACCCCAGAAGGAGCCGTCCTAATGGGAAGATCACGTTTCCGGTGACATACGGGGGAGAGTTGAATTACCGGACTAAGAAGATCGTGTTTGATGTGGTCGACCTCCCCCTGCCGTACAATGGAATCCTTGGTCACCCAGCTCTGGCCAAATTCGTGGCGGTATCCCACTACGCCTACACCACCTTGAAGATGCCAGGGCCGATAGGTGTCATTTCCATTCCATCAGATGAGAAGGACACAATCATTTGCGTGGACAAGATGTCCAAGGAAGCAGTCGCGGCAGAGGCCGCTGAAGCTAATGTCCCCGCCACAGAAAGTAATGGAAAGAAGAAAGCTAACAGGGACACCAGCAAGGAATCCGGGAAGCGTGCCTCTTCGGAGTACGCTGCGCTTGTTGATGACTTGTCGGAGAGTTCCAATAGCAAGAGGTCCAAGGCTACTGCACCCGCTGTGAGAAAGGTCCCGGCGGGGCTGGCTGGTGCTGATGGTACTTTCACTATCAGTGCCACCCTCGATGACAAATAGGAAAGTGCACTCATTGCCTTCCTGCGGGTGAATATCGATGTGTTTGCCTGGCAACCATCTGATATCCCCGGTGTTCCCAGGGAGGTAATCGAGCACCACCTTGCTGTCTGCCCACATGCCTGACCCATCAAGCAGAAGGTCCAAAAGCAAGCCTTGGAGTGGCAACAGTTCATTACCGAGTAGATAAGGAAACTTGAGGCAGCTGGTGTGGTCAGAGGAGTATTGCATCCAACATGGTTAGCGAATCCTGTGGTGGTACGCAAGGCTAATGGGAAATGGAGGCCGTGCATAGATTTTACGGATCTCAACAAGTGATACGTCTCCAACGTATCTATAATTTTTGATTGTCCAAGGCTATTATATTATCCGTTTTGGATTTTTAATGGGCTTTATTATGCACTTTTATATTATTTTTGGGACTAACCTATTAACCGAAGGCCTAGTGCAAATTGCTGTTTTTTGCCCATTTAAGTGTTTCATAGAAAAGGAATATCAAACGGAATCCAAACGGAATGTGTTGGGGATATTACTATCAGTCATAACCCGCCTAGGAGGGGCCGGGTCAGCCCCAATGGTGGGTTACGCAAGAAGCCCAGTAAACATTCAAGACGATAGTTTATTAAACCTTATAGAAGGCCTAAGCGCCTGGAGGCGGCTTAAGGCCCGATATTGTAAACCGCCGTATGTAAGGAAAGACTTGTAAAGAAAGGCATGTAAAGGAAGTCACCGAGCCGGACATGATTATGAGCCGGCCGGGACTCTGTAGGCCACCAGGCGTCGACCCATGTATATAAGGGGACGACCCGGTGGCGGCTTAGGGAAAGAAACAACAAGTCGATAACCAAGCCGGTGAGTTGAGCCTCTTGGTGATCGAAACCCCAGCAATACCAATCCCAACTAGACGTAGGCTTTTACCTTCATCGTAAGGGGCCAAACTAGTATAAAACCCTCTCGTGTCCTTTGTCCTGATTAACCCCTTTAAGCTTCCTAGTGCGATGGCCCTACGACTAAGTCCTTGCTCTAGGACATCTGCCGTGACAATTCCATGAAAGTTGGCACCCACCGTGGGGCCAGCGCACGGTGGATTTGAGTTCTTGAAGGGTAGCTTCGAAGGGCTCAAGGGATACGCTGTGGGCCGGATGACCAAGAGTCATCGCGGCAAGCTCTACATCGACGACGAAGGCTGGGGCCGCGAGGCCGGCTCAATTGAGTACGGGTACCGGGTCCCCTTCGGCGGAATTCACGTCTTCATCGGCCGGATCGGCGAGTCAGGTCGTGAGCCAGACGTCCACACCAAACTCATCGAAACGGCTCGGCGCGCGAGGACCGCCCGTGTTCAATCTTCCGTGAAGCATGCCTTCGTAGGCTGCGTCCATGGTGGTGAATACTCTGAAGGATCAGTGGAGGGCGGTGAGATGGCCGTCTGTTCTAACACTGCATCATCAACGGGCGAGACAGACTCTTTGTATCAGCTGCAGGACGGCATGCTTGGGGGCTGTTCCGATGGCTGCAGTATTCCGGACCCTCTTGAGCCGCCGAATTGGGCCAGAGTCTTCATGGCAGGGACAAAGCCCGGGTAGAACTCTACAGCGGCAGCGACAACATCTACCAGGTCGGCTGCAGCCGGGTCAGGAGACCCCGCGCGCCCCCCGGCTCAGATCTTGATGGACCTCATGGATAAACTGACGACTCTGTTGACTGCCGTGGTAGAGCTGGCGGATAAAGCCCAACATGATGCAGAGGTGGCACGCGTACGTGAAGAGATGGTGCAAGCAAAAGAAAATCTATCCGCAGAGGAAGTCAGGATGGCAGCAGAGCGGGCGGCTATGGACGTTCGTGCTCAACAGCTTCAACCGGAGACCTTCCGGCTCTCGGTGGATCTGAACGCGTCGAACGAGGTCATGAGGAGGAGGCATCAGAAAACCCAATCACGTCTGCCTCTGACGCTCGATCCTAGGAATCTTTTTCACACACCCAGAGCCGGGGGAAGTAACCCGCCGGAGGCACCCCGGATTAAAACACCCGGCGCACCGGTACACCCGCGTGCAATGGATCCACCTCGTATAATTACTGCTCCGCCTCATTACGTCCCAACGCCACCGGGTCACTTCTCCAACCCTTTGGAAAACCTCATCACAACATCGGCTCGTCTGGCGGCTCTTCTGATGGAAGGTGACTCACCGGCGGCAATTGAAACACGAAGGGTAAGAGAACTTCTTCAAACAGCTCTGGTGCAGCAAGATGCGTACTCCTACAGTCGAGACATGATCCATTCAACTCCTCACCCAAGCCGGAGCCCGAGTTATAGTAGGCATATGGAATCCGCAGATATGTCAAGCAATGCTCAACGCCACAACCGGCCATACAGGCATGAGCCGGTGCGGGCTGGAGCCCTTAACTTGGCAGATCAGGAGAGGATTCGTCAAGAGGCGGAATGAGCAGTTCAAATGGCAGCAGATCAGGCGGCTCATCAAACTTGTCCGGCTTATCCAGCAACCTCGGTTGAGGCAGGAGTGGCCACAAGAACCGGAGGCGTTCCTTGCTTGGTGCCGGCCATATGTAATGAGCGTTTGCCAAAGGACTTTAAGGGGCCTCATAAGGTGCCTAATTACACAGCTGACTTACAGCCCGGGGCTTGGATTGAGAGTTATGAGATGGCTATGGAGTTATTGGAGGTCAGCGATGCAACAATGGCTAAGTATTTCACTATGATGTTAGGTGGAACAACTTGTACTTGGTTGAAGGGATTGCCACCCAATTCTATCGGCTCATGGGCGGAGTTGAAGGCCCAGTTCATCCAGAACTTTAAAGACACGTGTAAGCAGCCTATGTCGATTGTGGACCTGACCAATTGCAAGCAAGAGTATGGTGAATCCACAACCCATTGGGTGCGTCGGGTCAAGGAGATAATACATTCATTTGATAAGATGGATGCCGGCTCAACAGTCTTAATGTTGGAGAAAAATTGCCGTTTCGAACCTCTGAAGCAAAATCTGGGGCGGCTCAAGCGTGACTGTAATGACATGGGAACGTTGATGGCGGCTCTCGTCAAGTATGCTGATTCTGATACTACCAAGGACCCGGTGTCTGACAAAGAAAAGGCAACGAAGGGAAAGAAGAACGGCAACGGCAAAGGTCACCAGCATAACCCGGTGAATCAAGGAGGTAATAAACGTTATGCTGATGAGTTTGTTGCTAACACCAATACACAGGGCGAAAATCAATGGAGTAAGGGCAGACAGCCCCCTCGGTCGGGCGGGTTAGGTCCCACCCTTGAGCAATTATTGAATGAGCCTTGTCCAAAGCACGGCACCCGGGAGAAGCCAGCCACCCACCTGTGGAAAGATTGTATGATCATGAAGGCGTTTAAAAAATTCAAACGCGTTTGATGGAGGTCACGACCCAGGTAGTGGCTCAGGTGGAGGCGGTTTCCAAGGCCCGGGCGCCGGCTTAGGTGGAGGAGGATTCCATGGTCAGGGCCATCCCGGTAACCAAGGAGGGTATAATCCGCAACCCGACCAAGGTAATCAGCAGCAGCAGTCTGGATATCAGAGAAACCGGAAGGAGCTGAATAGTGGGAAATACCATGTATTCACCACTAGCTTATGTAAGAGAGACCAGAAGCTTCACAAGAGGGTCATCAATGCCGTTGAGCCGGCGATTCCACGTTACTTACGTTGGTAAGAGCAGCCTATTGTGTGGAGCAGAGAGGATCACCCACCCCGGGTCGATAATCCGGGTCACTTGGCTTTCATAGTGGCACCTCAGGTTGGTGGATACAAATTCACTAAGGTACTCATGGATGGAGGCAGCAACATCAACATCCTCTACTACGAGACGTTCCGCCGGATGGGATTGACAGATAAGAGTCTTAAACAATCCAACACTATTTTTCATGGTGTGGTTCCTGGCAAGTCGGCATACCCAGTGTGTAAGATTGAACTAGAAGTAGCCTTTGGGGATGAGTATGACTCCAGAGCAGAAAAATTAACCTTTGAGGTGGTTAAGATTAAAAGCCCGTATCATGCTCTGTTTGGACGGTGGCTTATGCCAAATTCATGGCTCGGCCGTGTTATGTGTATTTGCAGCTTAAGATGTCGGGTTATAAGGGCACCATTGCAGTACACGGGAGCCGGAAAATAGCTTTGGAGTGTGAAGAAGGTGATGCTGCCTATGCTGAATCTGTCTGTGCAACAGAGGAGTTAAAGTTTTACAAAGAGCATGTTGACCCGGCAGACATGACATCACTAAAGAAACCAACAGCTGAGTATGAGCCGGTGTTGAATTTTAAATCAGCTGATGACACCAACATGGTTGACTTTGTGCCTGGCGACTCATCCAAGCAGTTCATCATCAGTGCAAACTTGGATCCAAAATAGGAAAGCGCACTCATCGAGTTCATCCGCGAGAACCGGGACATCTTCGCATGGAAACCTTCAGACATGCCGGGTGTCCCGAGGGAACTCGTTGAGCACACTCTCAATATTGATCCAAAGTGTAAACCTGTCAGACAGTTTCTCCGACGATTCAATGAATAAAGGCGCAAGGCCATTGGAGAAGAGGTGGCCCGGCTTTTGGCAGCTGGGTTCATTGTAGAAGTCTTTCACCCGGAGTGGTTAGCCAACCCGGTGCTTGTACTAAAAAAGAATGGCACCTGGCGTATGTGTGTGGATTACACCGATCTAAACAAGGCTTATCCGGATGATCCTTTTGCCCTCCCCCGTATTGATCAGATCATTGATGCTACGGCAGGTTGCACACGTTTGAGTTTCTTGGATGCTTATTCTGGTAATCATCGGATCAAGATGGCAGTCAAGGATCAGGAAAAGACGACTTTTATCACTTCTTTTGGAGCCTTCTGCTATGTGTCTATGCCTTTTGGGCTTAAGAGTGCCCAGGCGACTTACCAATGGTGTGTGCAGAATTGTCTTCACGATCAAATTGGGCGTAATGTTCACGCTTATGTGGATGATATAGTGGTAAAATCCAGGAAAGAGGAAACCTTGGTCACAGATCTGAAAGAGACTTTCGATAATCTCCGGGTCTACAAAATGATGCTTAACCCGGCCAAGTGTGTTTTTGGAGTCCCAGCCGGCAAGCTCTTGGGTTTTTTGGTTTCTAACCGAGGTATTGAGGCTAACCCGGAGAAAATCAAGGCAATTACATCCCTGGCCAAACCAACATGCATCAATGACATTCAACAACTGGCGGGCCGTGTTGCTGTTTTGAGCCAGTTCATAAGCTGGTTATGGGAGAAGGCAATGCCTCTGTATCAGATGATGAAGAAAACAGATGATTTTGTTTGGAGCGATGCTGCAAACTCTGCTTTTGAAGATCTGAAGACACAGCTTGCTGAGCCGCCGGTCCTGGCTGCTCCAGTTGAGAATGAGCCGCTGCTGTTATACGTGGCCGCCAACTCACGAGCTGTTAGTGTGGCTATTGTGTTTGAGCGCAAGGAGGCTGGCAAGGAGCATCCGGTTCAACGGCCGGTTTACTACGTCAGTGAGGTGCTAATTGAATCCAAGCAACGATATCCACATTGGCAGAAGCTCGTATCCGGAAGCTTAAGCATTATTTTCAGGGACATCCAATCACCGTGGTTAGCTCTGCTCCTTTGGGAGACATCATTCAAAACAGAGAAGCCACTGGGTGAGTCGCCAAGTGGGCGATTGAGCTTGGGTCTCATGGGTTGAAGTATGTGCCACGTACCACGATCAAATCTCAACCACTGGTTGACTTCATTAATGACTGGACAGAGATGCAGATGCCAGAAGAAAAACCAGACAACACGTATTGGACTATTCATTTTGATGGGTCCAGACAGTTGGAAGGCTCGGGGCTGGAGTTGTGTTAACTTCTCCGCGAGGTGACAAATTTTGTTATGTGTTACGGTTGATGTTTCCTTGCACTAACAACGCAACAGAGTATGAAGCCTTGCTCCATGGTCTTCGAGTGGCAAAAGAGATGAGTTTGAGCCGGGTCAGATGTCCTGGCGATTCAGATCTAGTGGCTCAACAGGTATCAGGCAAGTGGGATTCCAAGGACCCTCTCATGGCGGCTTATCACCGGGAGGTTGATGCTGTTGCAGGGCATTTCAAAGGTTATCAGGTGGAGCACATTGACCGTCGAAAGAACGAACCGGCTAATGCTTTAAGCCGGTTGGGGTCTCAGCATAAGCCGGTACCACCTAACACCTTTTTGGATGTTTTGCATAACTCGTCTGTCAAGTTGCCCATAGAAGAAGATTTAGCTGTTCCTGACCCAGAGGCAAAGTTGGTGGCGGCTCTTCATGTCATCCCAGATTGGACAGTGCCGTTCTTGGCTTACATGACCTGGGGAGAGTTGCCAGCGGATGCGACCCTGGCTCGACAGATAACCCAGCGGTCTAAGTCAATGACGATTTCGGATGGAGAATTATACCATCGCAGTGTCTCCGGAGCGTTTCAATGGTGTGTTTCTATAACGCCCTCGATGCGGCTATATCTCCTACGTGTCGAAGCACGACTTAGAGGC
Source organism: Triticum urartu (assembly GCF_003073215.2). Lineage (NCBI taxonomy): Eukaryota > Viridiplantae > Streptophyta > Magnoliopsida > Poales > Poaceae > Triticum > Triticum urartu. The sequence goes on from NC_053028.1 coordinate 318,577,723, forward strand.
ATAACAGCATTGAAAGCAATGTCGCAAGTAAGGTAATCTTCACAACATCCCATGTAATAGATAATGAAGGGGAAAGGTACATAGTTGGCTTACACTCGCCACGTCACACAAAGTACATAAATAGCAATACATCATCCAATACACTCATGGTCTGACTATAGTACCAAAATAAAAGATCAACCCCAACAAGTGACATGGTCCCGATCGCCCCAACTGGGCACCACTATTGATCATCAGGGAAAGACACATAGTAACGGCGTGAGTCTTCGTCAAACTCCCACTTGAGCTCAAGCGCATCATCTGGAACGGAGTCATCGGGCCCTGCATCTGGTTTGGAAATAATCTGTGAGCCACGGGGACTCAGCAATCTCGCACCCTCGCGATCAAGACTATTTAAGCTTATAGGTAAGGCAAGGTAATATGTGGAGCTGCAGCAAGCGACTAGCATATACGGTGGCTAACATGTTCGCAAAAGAGAGCGAGAAGAGAAGGCAAAGCATGAACGAAGAACTAGAGAACAACCTACGGCAAGCATTACTTCAACACCGTGTTCACTTCCCGGACTCCGCCGAGAAGAGACCATCACGGTAACACACACAGTTGATTCATTTCAATTAAGTTAAGGTTCAAGTTCTCTACAACCTGACATTAACAAATTCCCATTTGCCCATAACCTCGGGCATGGCTTTCGAAAGTTCAAATCCCTGCAGGGGAGTCCCAACTTAGCCCATCACAAGCTCTCATGGTCAACGAAGGATAAACCTTCTCCCGAGACATTCCGATCAAACTCGGTATCCCGGTTCTACTAGACACCTCGGCAAAGATAAAACAAGTCCAGCAACACCGCCCAAATGTGCCAACAAATCCCGATAGGAGCTGCACATATCTCGTTCTCAGGGCACACTCAGATGAGACATCCTACGAGTAAAACCAAACCTCAAGTTGCCCCGAGGTGGCCCCGCAGTCTGCTCGGTCGGACCAACACTCAGAGGAGCACTGGCCCATGGGGGGTTTAAATAAGATGAGCCTCGGGCTCCGGAAACCCAAGGGAAAAAGAGGCTAGGTGGCAAATGGTAAAACCAAGGTTGGGCATTGCTGGAGGAGTTTTGTTCAAGGCGAACTGTCAAGGGGTTCCCATTATTACCCAACCGTGTAAGGAACGCAAAATCCGGGAACATAACACTGATATGACGGAAACTAGGGCGGCAAGAGTGGAACAAAACACTAGGCAAGAGGCCGAGCCTTCCACCCTTTACCAAGTATATAGATGCATTAAGATAACAAGACAATATAATGATATCCCAACAAGAAAAATAATGTTCCAATAAGGAACGATCTCCAAATCTTCACCTGCAACTAGCAACGCTATAAGAGGGGCTGAGCAAAGCGGTAACATAGCCAATCAACGGTTTGCTAGGACATGGTGGGTTAGAGGTTTGACATGGCAATTTGGGAGGCATGAAAAGCAAGTGGTAGGTATCGTAGCATAGGCATAGCAAAAGAGCGAGCATCTAGCAAAGCAAAGATAGAAGTGATTTCGAGGGTATGATCATCTTGCCTGCAAAGTTGTCAGAGTTGACTGGATCCTCGAAAGCAAACTCAATGGGCTCCTCGTTAGCAAACTCATCTCCCAGCTCTACCCAAACAAGACAAACAAGCAAAAGGAACACAATCAACCACGTGCAAATGCTCGAACAACATGACGCAAACATGGTATGCTATGCGGGATGCGATATGTGATGCATATGCAAGATTTGACAAGGAATGATTGAACCTGGCCTGAACATGGAAATCCAAGTGTGCCACTGGAAAGGTGAGGTGATTTCGGTTGAAACCGATATAAAGAACACCGGAATCGGATGCACGGTTTGGAAATGGCAAGCAAAACAAATATGGCACCGGTCTGCGATAAACAGCAAGTAGCCATCTAAATGCATCAAGATAATTATGCTACAGTAGTCAAACATGGCAACAAAATACATGGCTGGGATCCACTCATGATGTTTGACAAAAGATGAACACTGAACTACGACCAATTCATCCATTAACATGGTCAAACAAGCATCGCAAAAGAGCAATTGGTAAACAAGTTTCAGACTTAGTGAAATTAACACAAGCCTGGAATTTCAAATCAGATAGCACACTTTGAAGCAAGAAAACTATATGCTACAGGAACTTAACATGGCAAAGCAAGGCATGGCATGAAGCTACTCAAAGAGCTTAACAAAAGTCCCTTAGTGACCTTGAGCCAAAATGGATCACAAAATACAATTGCAAGCATTTGAACATGGCAAAAACATAATCAGAACTCAGACTTGGTGAAAAACTGGAGCATGCAAATATGTTAACAAGTAGGCATGTTCACGAGCTCGATGCACTCACTATAGAGCAAGACATGACAATATAAGCATACAACCATCAAGAATACACATTATATAAGCTAGACATGGCAATGACAACAATATATCATACACGGATCAACAACAACATCCTCGGCAAAATCGCTAACAAGTAGACAATCTGCCAGGAATTACGAAATAGCAAAAGTAGAGCTCGATTGACTCAATCTAGGTGCTCCATAATTGCAAAAAAAGACATGGATGGATAGAGAACCACAAGATTAACAAATCATCCTTACTGATCATCCTCAAAAGAGGCACGGATCACTAGGAAACAACATGAACATATGGCATATTGATAAAACAGATCAAGGAATTAGTGAAATACTAAGTCCCTGAAATCAGCATTAACGAATGCATCACTTTGCAAGCTTGTGCTAGTCACCACACATATCACAAAAATACATGGATAGCACCTCTGTAAATATGGCAAAGCATATAACAAAACACATGTAGAGCTCAGGAGCATATCATGCACATATTAAACATGGCAAAAATGACAAATAGCTATTTGGGGCAGCAGATCTGACAATTAACTCAAATAGCTCTCTTCCAACAGCATTTCGGGCATCAAGATGAGCTCAAATGAAAATGATGCAATGAGATGAAATGATGTACTCTCTGAGACGAACATTTTGATATGCTACACGCGCAAAACGGATCTACGGATGCAGAGTTACGACGCGATGAACATGGCATAAAAATACTGTAGAAAAGACTTAGAAAAATATCCCGGGGTCAACCTAGGGTTTGACCCGATCCAGATCTCACGCACGGAAGCCAAGGATCGTCGGCTGGAGCTTGCCGGGGTTCGTCGGAGAGGAGTTGGGCCTCGGGCCGCAGGGAGGCGCCGGCGACGAGGAGTTGGGGCGGCGCCGTGGTTCGGCGGGGTCGACGGCAGCCGACGCGGCACGGGTGCGCGGAGGTGGCCGGCGACGGCCGGGGTTAGGGAAGAGAGGCGGCGGGGCGGACCGGTCGAGGGATGGCGGCGGCGGGCGCGCGCGGGCCGGGAGGGCCCGTCCTGGGCTCTCCGGGCCGGCGATGTGGGGCGGCGCGCGGGCGAATCAGGGACTGACAGGTGGCGGCGGCGCGGGGAGGTTGGACATGTCCGGCGTGGTTCGGACGTGTCCGGCGGCGCGGGGAAGATGGATCTAGGGTTTAGGGGGAGAATAACCGTGAATTTCGGAGGAGGGGCTATTTATAGGCATAGAGGGAGTTAGGAGTGTCCAAATGAGGTGCGGTTTTTGGCCACGCGATCGTGATCGAACGCTCTAGATGATGGAGAGGGTCTTGGTGGGTTTTGGGCCAAAATGGAGGGGTGTTGGGCTGCAACACACACGAGGCCTTCTCGGTCCCTCGGTTAACCGTTGAAGCATCAAACGAAGTCCAAATGGTACGAAACTTGACATGCGGTCTACCGGTAGTAAACCAAGGCCGCTTGACAAGTCTCGGTCCAATTCGGAAATGTTTAACCCCCACACATGACAAGAAGGTAGAAAGGACCACCGGAGGAGATAGGAGCGCCGGAATGCAAAACGGACAACGGGGAAAATGCTCGGATGCATGAGACGAACACGTATTCAAATGCAATGCACATGATGACATGATATGAGATGCATGACAACGACAACAACAAACGGAGACAAAAAACCCGAACCCGAGGAAATAAAATAACTTAGCACCAGAAACGGCAAGAGTTGGAGTACATATTAGGTAAATTACATCCGGGGTGTTACAACACTCCACCACTACGAAAGGATCTTGTCCCGAGATCTAGGACTGCAAGAACGCCGGGTACTCAGAACGGAGGTGATCCTCGCGTTCCCAGGTGGCTTCACGGTCGGAATGGTGTGACCACTTGACTTTGAGGAATTTGATCAACTTATTGCGAGTCTTGCGTTCAGTCTCTTCAAGAATAGCAACTGGGTGCTCACGATAAGAGAGATCTTCTTGGAGATCAATGTCTTCGAAGTTGACGGTGCGGTCAGGAGTCTTGAAGCACTTGAGGAGCTGAGAGACATGGAACACGTCGTGCAAATTTGCAAAGTTTGAAGGAAGCTCGAGTTGATAGGTGAGATTGCCTCTCTTGCTGACGATCTTGAAAGGACCCACGTATCTAGGGGCAAGCTTCCCTTTGATACCGAAGCGACGAGTACCTTTCATTGGAGAGACGCGGAGGTAAACATGATCTCTGATCTCGAAAGCCAAATCACGGTGCTTACTATCATAGTAGCTCTTCTGGCGCGATTGCGCTGCTTTGAGGTTATCACGAATGACTTTGCACATCTCCTCTGCCTCTGTGATTAAGTCATTTCCAAGAAGCTGACGCTCACCGGTTTCTGACCAGTTGAGTGGAGTACGGCACTTCCTGCCATATAGAATTTCGAATGGGGCATTGCCCGAACTTGCTTGAAAACTATTGTTGTAGGAGAATTCGGCATATGGAAGACAATCTTCCCACTTCATACCGAAGGAGATAACGCAAGCCCTCAGCATATCTTCAAGAATCTGATTGACACGCTCGACTTGACCGCTAGTTTGAGGATGGAAAGCTGTGTGAAGCGGATATTGGTGCCCATGGCCTTCTGAAAAGACTCCCAAAACTTGGAGGTAAAGATGCTGCCACGGTCTGAAGAGATCACCTGTGGAATACCGTGCAGAGAGACAATTCGAGAGGTATACAGCTCCGCCAATTGAGCTGCAGTGATAGACTCTTTCATAGGCAGAAAGTGAGCCACTTTAGTGAGTTTGTTGATGACAATGAATATAGCATCATTGCCATGCTTGGACTTTGGAAACCCAGTCACAAAGTCCATCTCAATGTGGTCAAACTTCCATTCTGGAATGGCAAGAGGTTGGAGGAGACCAGCTGGCCTTTGGTGTTCTGCTTTCACTCTTCTGCAGACATCACACTCATTCACGAACTGAGCAATCTCGCGCTTCATTCGCGTCCACCAATAAGCCTGCTTGAGGTCCTGATACATCTTCGTACTCCCAGGGTGGATGGAGAGGAGTGAATTGTGAGCCTCATTCATGATCACTTTACGAAGATCACCTTTGGGCACAACAATACGATCCTCGAAGAAGAGAGTATCCTTGTCATCAAGGCGGTAGCACTTGTACTTGGGTTGACTCTTGGCAATCCCAATCTTCACCTTCTTTACCATAGCATCAAGAAGTTGAGCCTCGCGAATCTGCTCTTCCAAAGTAGGAGAGACTTGAAGGTTGGCGAGGAAACCTTGAGGAACAACTTGCAGATTGAGTTTGCGGAAAGCTTCACAAAGCTCGGGTTGGTAAGGCTTGATAATCAGACTGTTGCAGTAAGCCTTCCTGCTCAAAGCGTCAGCAATCACATTGGCCTTGCCTGGAGTATACTCGATACTCAGATTATACTCTTGAATCATTTCGACCCAACGAGTCTGCCTGAGGTTGAGATTAGGCTGAGTGAAGATGTACTTGAGACTCTTGTGGTCAGTGAAGATGTCCACTTTTCTTCCCAATAAGAGATGTCTCCAAGTAAAAAGAGCATGCACAACTGCCGCCAACTCGAGGTCATGAGTGGGGTAGTTCTTCTCGTTGGGCTTCAACTGGCGAGAGGTATAAGACACAACTTTCTTCTCTTGCATCAACACTGCACCAAGACCTTGAAGAGAGGCATCGCAGAAGACCTCGAACGGTTTGGATTCGTCAGGAGGAGTCAGAACTGGAGCTGTGACCAATTTCTCTTTCAAAGTGTTGAAAGCGATGTCACATTCCGGAGACCAAACGTACTTGACGTGCTTCTGGAGAAGGTTTGAAAGAGGCTTCGCGATCTTTGAAAAGTTCTTAACGAACCTTTGACAGTAGCTTGCGAGACCAAGGAAGCTACGGAGTTGCTTCACATTCTGAGGTGGTTCCCAATTCACAATTGCAGACACCTTCTCAGGATTCACCGCAATGCCCTTGGCAGAGATGATATGCCCAAGATAGAGAACCTCATCGAGCCAAAACTCGCATTTTGAGAACTTGGCGTAGAACTGATGTTCTCTGAGCTTATCGACCAACAAACGCAAGTGCTTGGCATGATCTTCCTTGTTCTTCGAAAAGACCAGAATGTCGTCAAGATAGACCAAAACAAAGTCATTTGTGTAGGCATTGAAGATGAAGTTCATCATGCGAGAGAAAGTCGGAGGAGCGTTGATGAGGCCAAAAGACATGACAGTGTACTCATATGAACCATAGCTTGTTCTGAAAGCCGTCTTGGGAATATCTTGCTCACGTATTCGAATCTGGTGATAGCCCATACGGAGATCAAGCTTGGAGAAAACTTGGGCACCTTTGAGTTGTTCGAACAGCTCGTTGATGTTGGGAAGTGGGTATTTGTTCTTGATAGTCTTCTTGTTCAATGGACGGTAGTCAACATAGAGTCAGTCCGTTCCATCCTTCTTCTTCACAAAAAGAACTCCACAACCCCACGGAGAAGAACTAGGTCGGATGAGACCCATTCGCTCTTGAATATCGAGTTGCTTCTTCAGCTCCTTCAACTCTTCAGGTCTGAGCTTGTAAGGACGCTTGCACACCGGTTACGTGCCAGGCTCAAGATCGATGACGAATTCAACTGGCCGGTGCGGAGGCATTCCTGGAAGCTCTTCTTGAAAGACGTCTTGATATTCACAAACGACTGGAATTTGAGAGATGGCATCCAGTTCACCCTTCTCATTGAGAGAAAACAGAGGGATGGTATCATCACGAGCGGCAAAGACAATTAGAAAGCCAATCCATTCCGAGAATAAGATCAATATCCGAGTTACCAATGACCACCGGAGAAGAAAGAAACTTGTAGTCGCCCAACGTAATAGAGATATCGGGAGCAACCAAACTAGAAGTCAAAAGCTTGCCGGGAGAAACAACTTGCATGACTTTGGGCATGACCTCAGTATCAACATTGTGCTTCGATGCAAGTGGGCATGACAAGAAAGAATGCGATGCACCAGTATCAAAAAGTACTTTTGCAGGAACATCGTTAACAGGAAGCCAATACTTCTGCTGCTTAGCCACTTGAGTAGGAGGAAGCCAATACTTCTGCTGCTTAGCCACTTGAGTAGAGGAAGAAGGAGTAGCATCTCTGACTCGCTTCTTGGAAGCATCACACTTCAGTTGAGCGGCCTCTTGCTTCAATGCCATGTTGTAGAACTCATCGTACCTCAAGGGCTCAAAGAGAACAAGAGCTAGCTGGATTTCTTCTCTGAGACCACCCCTGAACTGGTATATCATGCTCTTCTTGTCAGGGACGTCCTGCTTAGCAAAGCGGGCGAGCTTCTGAAACAACTTGTTGTAGTCATAGACAGACATAGAGCCTTGCTTCAGGTTGCGGAATTCCTCACGCTTTCTTTCAACCACGCTTTGAGGAATATGATGAGCTTTGAAGTCTTGACGAAATTCATCCCAGGTGATCTCACGGCCTCCTCTGGAATCTTTGTACTGCTGAAACCATTCTGCAGCTTGGTCTTTGAGTTGGAAGGAAGCGAACTTGACAAAGTCCTCAGGCCTGACGTTACTGCACTCGAAATGCTTGCACAAGTCCACGAGCCAATCGTCAGCACCAGTTTCCTCAACACAATTGTTGAAGGTCTTTGGCTGGTCAGCAAGGAACTGGTTGAGTGTAGCAAAGTGGTTCTGATTGTTTCCTTGGTTTCCTTGGTTCGCTTGGTTGCGCTCTTGAAGAATTTGCATGATCAACTGCGTGTTTGCATTGGTAGCGGCCATCACAGATTGCCATGCCTCCGGAGGAGGAGGTGGTGGTGGCGGATCAGGATTCGGAGTCGTGCGCATTGGAGGAGCCTTCCTGAAGAGGTTGTCATCCATTAGCACATTGACAGATAAAATTGAAGCTGAATCCAATGGGTTGAAATTGCAACATATAGTCTTCACATCCGAACAAAATGAACGAATGCATTCCAATTGAAATGGTCACATATCCATAAATTGAGAAGCCACTTAGAATTTAGGTAGGGGAATAAAGTCAACAAGGTATGGAGCAAGAACGAATACTCGGTAAAGATCACCCAATCTCAAACCAAATATCCGTGGAAGAAGAACTAGAGCTACAAGAATTCCCACCTATGAAACTCCCGAACCTTTCCGGTTATGCAATCATGTGTTGGGGATACAGGGGAAGCATAATATCTCACCCAAATCTAGCAAATCCTACATCCAGCTGTATCCATCCTTCAACACATAACCGAGAAAAACTTCGGAAATCGTCTACCTCAACCTTCGAAAAGCATCCGTTATACAAGTTATGGCAATACTCCCGAACTCCCGCCCCAGTACTGGGTGGCGTCGAGGTTATCTCACCAACAACTGCATAAAAGAGATTTTCGATGTCGGCGAACTAAACTCAGGTATTCCAGAACTGCAACGATAAAATTGTGACGACAACACCTCGGAGCTCAACTCCCCGGGACACTGCCACAACCCCTAAATGATAGGAGGCACCAAGAACAATGTTCTCGTCACAAATCCAACGGAACGATTCCAAGATACCCGCGTGATCCTAAATTTTTTTAGTGAAATTTGAGAAGAGAAGAGTCAAAACTCTACGTCAGGATGCCTTACCAGAGGATGAAGGGACTGGGGAGTAAAAAGAATTCCTAAACTCTCCGATATATAATTCCTAAATGACTCAAAACATTTTTCTAGACTCAACAACGGCAGCTAATTCGATCAAGTAGTGGGGGCTCCTAAGGTCGGGGAAGGCTCTGATACCAACTTGTAACGCCCTCGATGCGGCTATATCTCCTATGTGTCGAAGCACAACTTAGAGGCATAACCGCATTGAAAGCAATGTCGCAAGTAAGGTAATCTTCACAACATCCCATGTAATAGATAATGAAGGGGAAAGGTACATAGTTGGCTTACACTCGCCACGTCACACAAAGTACATAAATAGCAATACATCATCCAATACACTCATGGTCCGACTATGGTACCAAAATAAAAGATCAACCCCAACAAGCAACATGGTCCCGATCGCCCCAACTGGGCACCACTACTGATCATCAGGGAAAGACACATAGTAACGGCGTGAGTCTTCGTTGAAATCCCACTTGAGCTCAAGCGCATCATCTGGAACGGAGTCATCGGGCCCTGCATCTGGTTTGGAAGTAATCTGTGAGCCACGGGGACTCAGCAATCTCGCACCCTTGCGATCAAGACTATTTAAGCTTATAGGTAAGGCAAGGTAATATGTGGAGCTGCAGCAAGCGACTAGCATATATGGTGGCTAACCTGTTCGCAAAAGAGAGCGAGAAGAGAAGGCAAAGCACGAACGAAGAACTAGAGAACAACCTACGGCAAGCATTACTCCGACACTGTGTTCACTTCCCAGACTCCGCCGAGAAGATACCATCACGGTAACACACACAGTTGATTCATTTTTATTAAGTTAAGGTTCAAGTTATCTACAACCGGACATTAACAAATTCCCATCTGCCCATAACAGCGGGCACGGCTTTCAAAAGTTCAAATCCCTCTAGGGGAGTCCCAACATAGCCCATCACAAGCTCTCACGGTTAACGAAGGATAAACCTTCTCTCGAGACATTCCGATCAGACTCGGTATCCCGGTTCTACAAGACACTTTGGCAAAGATAAAACAAGTCCAGCAACACCGCCCGAATGTGCCGAAAAATCCCGATAGGATCTGCACATATCTCGTTCTCAGGGCACACTCAGATGAGACATCCTACGAGTAAAACCAAACCTCAAGTTGGCCCGAGGTGGCCCCGCAGTCTGCTCGGTCGAACCAACACTTAGAGGAGCACTGGCCCAGGGGGGGTTTAAATAAGATGACCCTCGGGCTCCGGAAACCCAAGGGAAAAAGAGGCTAGGTGGCAAATGGTAAAACCAAGGTTGGGCATTGCTGGAGGAGTTTTGTTCAAGGCGAACTGTCAAGGGGTTTCCATTATTACCCAACCGCGTAAGGAACGCAAAATCCGGGAACATAGCACCGATATGACGGAAACTAGGGCGGCAAGAGTGGAACAAAACACTACGCAAGAGGCCGAGCCTTCCACCCTTTACCAAGTATATAGATGCATTAAGATAACAAGATAATATAATGATATCCCAACAAGAAAAATAATGTTCCAACAAGGAACGATCTCCAAATCTTCATCTGCAACTAGCAACGCTATAAGAGGGGCTGAGCAAAGCGGTAACATAGCCAATCAACGTTTGCTAGGACATGGTGGGTTAGAGGTTTGACATGGCAATTTGGGAGGCATGAAAAGCAAGTGGTAGGCATCGTAGCATAGGCATAGCAAAAGAGCGAGCATCTAGCAAAGCAAAGATAGAAGTGATTTCGAGGGTATGATCATCTTGCCTGCAAAGTTGTCAGAGTTGACTGGATCCTCGAAAGAAAACTCAACGGGCTCCTCATTAGCGAACTCGTCTCCCAGCTCTACCCAAACAAGACAAACAAGCAAAAGGAACACAATCAACCACGTGCAAATGCTAGAACAACATGATGCAAACATGGTATGCTATGCGGGATGCGATATGTGATGCATATGCAAGATTTGACAAGAAATGATTGAACCTGGCCTCAACTTGGAAATCCAAGTGTGCCACTGGAAAGGTGAGGTGATTTCGGTTGAAACCGATATAAAGAACACCGGAATCGGATGCACGGTTTGGAAATGGCAAGCAAAACAAATATGGCACCGGTCTGCGATAAACAGCAAGTAGCCATCTAAATGCATCAAGATAATTATGCTACAGCACTCAAACGTGGCAACAAAATACATGGCAGGGATCCAATCATGATGCTTGACAAAAGATGAACACTTAGCTACGGCCAATTCATCCATTAACAGGGTCAAACAAGCATGGCAAAAGAGCAATTGGTAAACAGGTTTCAGACTTAGTGAAATTAACACAAGCCTGGAATTTCAGATCAGGTAGCACACTTTGAAGCAAGAAAACTATATGCTGCAGGAACTTAACATGGAAAAGCAAGGCATGGCATGAAGCTACTCAAAGAGCTTAACAAAAGTCCCTTAGTGACCTTGAGCCAAAAGGGATCAAAAAATACAATTGCAAGCATTTGAACATGGCAAAAACATAATCAGAACTCAGACTTAGTGAAAAACTGGAGCATGCAAATATGTTAACAAGTAGGCATTTTCACGAGCTCGATGCACTCACTACAGAGCAAGGCATGACAATATAAGAATACACCCATCAAGAATAGACATTATATAAGCTAGACATGGCAAGAACAACAACATATCATGCACGGATCAACAACAACATCCTCGGCAAAATCGCTAACAAGTAGACAATCTGCCAGGAATTACGAAATAGCAAAAGTAGAGCTTGATTGACTCAATCTAGGTGCTCCATAATTACAAACAAAGATATGGATGGATAGAGAACCACAATATTAACAAATCATCCTTACTGATCATCCTCAAAAGAGGCACGGATCACTAGGAAACAACATGAACATATGGCATATTGATAAAAACAGATCAAGGACTTTGTGAAATCCTAAGTCCCTGAAATCAGTATTAACGAATGAACCACTTTGCAAGCTTGTTCTAGTCACCACACATAACACAAAATACATGGATAGCACCTCTGTAAAGATGGCAAAGCATATAACGAAACACATGTAAAGCTCAGAAGCATATCATGCACACATTAAACATGGCAAAAATGACAAATAGCTATTTGGTGCAGGAGATCTGACAATTAACTCAAATAGCTCTCTTCCAACAGCATTTTGGGCATCAAGATGAGCTCAAATGAAAATGATGCAATGAGATGAAATGATGTACTCTCTGAGGCGAACATTATGATATGCTACACGTGCAAAACAGATCTACGGATGCAGAGTTACGATGCGATGAACATGGCATAAAAATACTGTAGAAAAGACTTAGAAAAATATCCCGGGGTCAACCTAGGGTTTGACCCGATCCAGATCTCACGCACGGAAGCCGAGGATCGTCGGCTGGAGCTTTCCAGGGTTCGTCGGAGAGGAGGTTGGGGCCGGAGCTCGCCGGAGTTGGGCCTCGGGCCGCGGGGAGGCGCCGGCGACGAGGAGTTGGGGCGGCGCCGTGGTTCGGCGGGGTCGGCCGCGGCCGGCGCGGCATGGGCGCGCGGAGGCCGGCGCGGTGGCGGAGGTGGCCGGCGACGGCCGGGGTCGGGGAAGAGAGGCGGCGGGGCGGACCGGTCGAGGATGGCGGCGGCGGGCGCGCGCGGGCCGTGAGGGCCCGCCCTGGGCTCTCCGGGCCGGCGATGTGGGGCGGCGCACGGGCAAATCAGGGACTGACACGTGGCGGCGGTGCAGCGAGGTTGGACATGTCCGGCCTGGTTCGGACGCGTCCGGCGGCGCGGGGAAGATGGATCTAGGGTTTAGGGGGAGAAGAACCGTGAATTTGGGAGAAGGGGCTATTTATAGGCATAGAGGGAGTTAGGAGTGTCCAAATGAGGTGCGGTTTTCGGCCACGCGATCGTGATCGAACGCTCTAGATGATGGATAGGGTCTTGGTGGGTTTTGGGCCAAAATGGAGGGGTGTTGGGCTGCAACACATACGAGGCCTTCTCGGTCCCTCGGTTAACCGTTGAAGCATCAAACGAAGTCCAAATGGTACGAAACTTGACAGGCGGTCTACCGGTAGTAAACCAAGGCCGCTTGGCAAGTCTCGGTCCAATCCGGAAATGTTTAACCCCCACACATGACAAGAAGGTAGAAAGGACCACCGGAGGAGATAGGAGCGCCGGAATGCAAAACGGACAACGGGAAAAATGCTCGGATGCATGAGACGAACACGTATGCAAATGCAATGCACATGATGACATGATATGAGATGCATGACAATGACAACAACACATGGAGACAAAAAACCCGAACCCGAGGAAATAAAATAACTTAGCGCCGGAAACGGCAAGAGTTGGAGTACATATTAGGTAAATTACATCCGGGGTGTTACAGTTTCCCTCAAAGAAGGTCAAGAAATACTTCGTGAGATCCATGAAGGCGATTGTGGTCATCACGCCGGGTCAAAATCTCTGGTGGCCAAGGCTTTTCGTCATGGTTTTTACTGGTTGATGGGTCACGCTGATGCAGAGGATCTGGTCAGAAGATGTGATGGATGTCAAAATTTTGCACGATGAGCGCATGTGCCGGCTCAAGAGCTCCGGATGATTCCAATCACTTGTCCGTTTGCGGTCTGGGGGCTTGACATGGTGGGACCTTTCAAAAGGTCTAAGGATAAAAAAACACATCTCTTGGTGGCAGTTGATAAATTCACTAAGTGGGGTGAGGCGGAGCCAGTGAGTAAGTGTGACGCGGCCACGGCGGTTCAGTTCATGAAAAAGGTGATCTTCCGTTTTGGTTTTCCACACAGCATTATCATTGACAATGGCACTAATCTGTCCCAAGGGGCTATGGAGGAGTTTTATCAACGTGAGCACATCCGGCTTGATGTTTGTTCTGGCTCATCCTCAATCCAATGGTCAAGCTAAGAGAGCCAATCAGGAAATTTTGAAAGGTCTCAAACCCCGGCTTATGGTTCCCTTACAACGAACGCCGGGTTGTTGGGTAGAGGAATTACCCTCGGTGTTGTGGAGTATCAACACCATGCCTAACAGGTCTACAGGTTACACACCTTTCTTCATGGTGTATGGAGCAGAAGCAGTGTTGCCTAGTGACATCCGTCATGACTCGCCCCGTGTGGCGGCTTATGTTGAAGCTAATAATGAACAAGCCAGACAGGATGCACTTGACTTGTTGGATGAAGAGAGAGACTTAGCAGCGGCTCGATCAGCAGTTTATCAACAAGACATGTGTCGTTATCATAGCCGCTGGGTCAAGTCCAGGACTTTTCAGGAAGGCGACCTTGTGCTCTGGCTCATCCAGGATCTGTCAGATGCGCACAAGTTATCCCCACCTTGGGAAGGACCCTTTGTGGTCAGCAAGAACTTAAACAACGGGTCGTATTACCTCATTGACGTTCGAGAACACAAAGATTCACGTAAGTCGGAGGAGGAGACCCGCCGACCATCGAACATTGCTCAACTTTGGCCATACTACACCTGAGCTACCAGCTCTCATCATGTACATACTTTAACATTTTATATACCATGATAAGTAATAAAGTAAGACCATCGGTCTCTTTTCTTTTCAAAGATTATGTATCTTTGTTATTTCTTATTCTCAAATGACTATTAAGGAGCTGATCATATTTGAATTAAGTCTAACCTTTTTTGGTCCGGCTTATGATCGTATTCGAATCTAGCTGCAATTATCATGGTCACTTGGGGGCTTCCTGTTCAAACATAGGTCGTATTCGAACCAAAGAGAACATAGCTGTCGTAACCCACTTGATCGGCTCAAGGCCAAACTCACCAGGGGGCTTCTTGATCATATCTGAATCATAGCTTAACCCCTTTTGGGTCCGACTTGGATCATATTCGAATCAGGGTCGTTAAAAACCTCTCAAGGTCATTTGGGGGCTTCCTTTTCAAACATAGGCCGTATTTGAACCAAAGAGAACATAGCTGTCGATACCCTCTTGATCGGTGCAACGCCACAGCCACTGGGGGCTATATGGTCGTATTCGAACCATAGCTTAACCCCTTTGGTCCAGTTTACTAATCGTATTTGAATCAGAAGCCACCAACCTTTAAATATAAGGTTAAATCATACTTGTTAACTGTTATTTTCCTTTGAGTTTCTTGTTGCAAATAACTAGCATGATCTTCTTTGCCGTTTTGTCTATTTGACAACATGGCTACCAAGGTATGACGATCATTAAAGTATTCAAAGGTATTGATTTCTCAGAAAGATTGAGTTATCAGCTTCATTCCCCGGGTTACTCAAGCCGGTGGTCTAAGGATCAAAGGTACAAGTATGGCTGTTATTCATATATAATTGCCTGCTGCATTAACTAAAAAGTTAATTTCAGCCCTTGTCCTTTATTTATATCTATTTTATGTTTTCTATTATGATAAACATATTGGATATAAGCCGGGTGTTTTAACCCGTTTGGTTCTAAGCCGCCAAGCCAGTCTTTTCTCTTGTATCTATAGGGAACAGAGTTAAAGTGTTGCAGAAACAATCATCAAATATAATGCATATATTGCCATCAGGAAACACGGGGTCACATATAGTGTTTTATGCATGATGGCATAAGCAAGGCATTCAGTGTTTTCACAGCTAAACTATTACACGGCTTTTTATAAGCCAATGAAGATGGTTATTATTCCTCCCTCACCAGTTCACCGCCCTCTGTTGGCTGGAAGTTGGGTTTTGACCAGTCAAAACCATTTACGGTGACGAATTCTGCTTCATCGTCGATCAGGCCTGCCGGGTCAACTTTCGGGGCAAATGTATTTTCTCTTACAGGCGGGATCAAGTCCGTCACCTTGTACGAGGGAGTCACCATCTTCTTATTTTTAGCATCAAAACCCGGCTGATATTTGTCAATATTGGTATCATCTCCAAGGGTAGTTGCCTGAGGCCAAACTCCGCACACGCAAGCCATGAAGTCATCCTGCTGAAAGGGAGATCCGTCTTCCTTCATGGTGGGATAGCCTCTGGCCACGTCCGCCGGGTCTAGATTTAGCACCCAAGCCTTGGAGCGGCTCAGGGCAGTCAAAGCCCCGACTAGCGCATAGGAGCGTTTCACTTCTTGAAATCTGGCAGGCAGGATTGACAGTTTCTTCAGGATGTCGCTGAGCTGGTTGGGTCCTTGGTTGGCAGGAGAGATGGCAGCAAGTGCCCGCTGTGCGCCAATATACAGTTGTTCTACCAAAGTATACACTGCCTTCAGTTTAATCAAAGGATCTTGGACCAGATTTTTGCTTCGTGGGCCTGCACATATTTTATACACAAAGTCAGCTGGCGGCTTATACTCCGGATCAGCAAAAAGCACACAAATTAAAGTCGGACGGCTTACCAAAGATGGCAGCCACCATTTGAGACACCCGGCCCTTTAAACCATTCAGCTCTGTTGAAATCTCTTCAAGGGCTGTTTTGGCCTTCTTAGCGTGTTGGGTCAGAAGCGTTTTTTCCTCTTCCCAGGTCTTCTTCTTGGCAGCGAAGCTGGTCTTTAAATTTTCCATCTCAAAGAGACTTCTTTGTAGTTTGGAGTTAGCAGATTTGATTTCTGCCTCCTGACTCACTAGCCGGGTCTTCGCATCAGTCAATTGCGAGTTCAATTCAGATAAGGCAGTCTGCAAAACATTCAGATGAGTCAAGATTTTGCTTCAAGTTCAAAAATCAAGATTCAAGTCTCAAGTACTTCACAAAAAACCACTTGACACTTGGGGGCTAATGTATGCCAAAACAAATTTTTATGATTCTAAAGACATACTTTAAGTCCCAAGTACTTTACAAAGTAACAACACTTGGCACTTGGGGGCTAATATATGCAGTTCAACAAGTTTCTCAAAGGTTAAGATGGAGTATTAAGTCCTTTGAATACGGTACAAAACAATTTAAAGTACCGGCTCATTTATGATCAAAATGAGCCGGCCCTTGGGGACTACAGGTGAAGCTCTGTTCTATTTTATTGAACTTAAGAAAGATTTCCAAGGTAAAAGTGTTGGCCTATATTATTAAGTCTACAGATCATTCCCGTTCTCTCATAATCTGAACACTTGGGGGCTGAAGGAATATAGATAAGCCGGAAGAACGTACCTCGTATTTCAACTGCAATTGTTTGACCATTTCGATCTCAGAGTCGCAATTGGAGTGCACGTGTCTGAGATAGCTGGATAAAATATCGTTGGCATTTAAATGGTCATAATTGGCAACGTCAAAGTGCACTTTTTGCCTCTCCAATGCCTCTTGTTTCGTAGTACACCGAGCCAACACGGTTGGATTCCCCGGCTCAATAAAACGGCTCCCAGTGATCTGAATGTCTTGGAAAGACGGTGATGGTGGGTTGGCTGAGCTTGATGGTCCAGTTGCGGAAGGGTTTACAGTGGTCTCATCAAACGGCGGCTTAGGAGGATTTGCTTCTGCATCAACGACGGGTCTTCCAGAGCATCGGTTAATGGAGAAGATGGCATGGCCGGGTCAGATGCAAGCACCGGCGGGTCTTCTGCCGGTTTAGCTGCCTTTGCCTTCTTGGATTTAGCTTGGCCACTAAGAGAAATGTTGCAGGATTGTCAGTATAAAGATACAATTTGAACAAACCGGAAAAAGGAGGATTTTTCATTACCCAGGGGCAGTCTTGAAGGCCGGAAATTGCGTCTGTGATGAATCGCCAGAAGAGCGAGACACCTCCTGAAAAGATAAAACAAAGTTAAAGTAAGGCAGAGGAAAGGATCCATTAAACAGAGTTAAAGACAGAAAGAAGTAAACCTCATTCGGGCGCTTCTGAGGAGTTTGTTGAAGAATGACAGCCGGCTCATCTTCAGTCCGAGCCTGACGACGACTTTCATGTTGCTGCTTTTTCAAACGAAAGGTGGGATCCAAGTGAGCTAAAGGGTTAGAAAACCTTACTTTACGGATCACTCGTCAAATTTTTTGTCTTGGCAAGGGCTCTGAGTCGGGGGAAATGATAGTTACCTCTGCTTCCACAGCCTGACTGGCCCAAGTGTCATCCTGGTAATGATCAGTGTCAATAAGATTGTTAAAAAATTGGCCAAGGGAATCAAGGGCTACCTCTGAATCAGATGTATCATCAAATCTTCAGCAGTGTTCTTTTTCTTCTTTTTCGACCTCCGGGTCATTTTCTTGGCGTTTATGGCGGCAGCTTTCGCTTTCTTGGCAACCTCGTGGTCATACTTAACTTTCTAGAAGTCAGAGTTGGCCTGCAGACAGGTAAAAACAAGATAAAGAGTCAGGCAAGTATTAAAACAATACGGTTGGGAAAATACAAAGGAGAGAAATAACAATATCCTTACTTCTGGCACCAGGTTAAGCTGGCAGAAGGGGTTTAACCCAACGACACTGCAATCTTTGTATTTCCCGTTCACCAGAAGAGTTGACATTGAGACAATATCTTCTTCTGTCAATTGAACAGAGTTGTGACGAATAGAGTCATCCGGGCCTCCACCATACTCATACATCAGCTTTGACCGGCGGCTCAAAGGGATGCCCCGCCATGAGATCCAGCAGCGGGTCAGATCAACTCCAGTTAACCCATTCCCCAACAGAGCATTGATCCTTTTGATGGATGGTATCAGCCTCTTGCGTTCAGCGACAGTAAGCTTATCAGGAAGCGCGAACTTGGAGTCAAGACAATCGGGGCGATAACCCGGCAGTGGCTTCTCGTTTGCTGGTGAAGTGTCCTGGCAGTAGAACCAAGTCTGGTTCCAGTCCTTTGGGTGACTTGGTAAGACAATAAGGGGGAAGACGGCACCCTGCCGGCGCTGAATTGATATTCCTCCAAGCTCTAAGCTAAGGCCATTGATGCACTCATTCTGCCGATTCAGATAAAAGTATTCTCTAAACAATTCCACGGCCGGCTCTTGTTGAAGATATACTTCACAGAGTACCTGGAAGTTAAAGATGTTAGATATGGAATTAGGTCTGATATCTTGAGGATGGAGCTTGAAAAAGTGGAGGACCTCTCTGAAGAACTTTGTGTCGGGCGGTAAGAAGCCACGTTCATGTGGTCAGTGAAAACAATCACTTCACTGTCTCTTGGGTTGGGCTGTTCTTCTTCCGAGTCAGGGGCACGGTAAGACATGACGGTTTTCACTGGAAAAAATCCTATGGTGAAGAACTCTTTCAAACGTTCCTCAGTTACGGTTGAGGGAACCCAGTTACAGATGGTTGGTGCTTTGGACGACATGATGTGCAAAGAAGAACTGAAAAGAAAAGCAACGTGCCAGTTCAGTTTAATGGTGAGATTGATAGTTAAGTGATGATGATGCAAACAAGTAATGGCAGCTTAGTTAAGGGCTAATGACATATAAGGAAAATTAAGCCGGCATGATAAGCCGCCATGACTACAGATATTTGAAGAAGGCAATTTCAGCTAAGTGTTGAGACAAACAAGTTTCCTAAATTGTTTGGTATTATTCCAGATCAAATGGCTATTCAAAATGAAAAAAATTCTAGAGCTAAAAAGGTTCAGCGCAGAAGAGTATGTAAGTTCTAATGCAGCCTTTGAAACAGAGAAAGGGATCTGTGGATCAAGAAAAGGCACAAGGACTCTACCGCACGAGCATATATATATATTTGGATCAAGAAGAGGCCTGCAGTGGAAAAACTACAAGGGACTACGATGAACTCGGAAGAACACGAAAGAATCTGGAAACCCTAAGTATGGATCAGAGAAGTAAAAAGAAGGGAACTTACAGTCACAGGTCTTCTGCGGAGGTCGCCGCTGTTCTCTGGATCAGTTCAGGTTGATGCAGCGGCCAACATCGACGGAGACGGAGGTGAAGCGCGGCAGCGACGAAGCTCGAGCAGCAGGGGGTGCGCGAGAGGAAGAAGACAGAGTGAGAGAGGAGAATGAGGAAGGTCGAGGCATGTCTATTTATAAGGAAAGATGTGAACAGACGGGCGCGAAAATCGAGGAGAGCCGAATAATGGTTATCTAGCTACATAGACGCCTCGATTCTCGGGAAGCATTAAATATGAAAGATCTGTTGGGAGATGACGTGATGAAAGTTCTTTGCGTTTTCAAGAGATGACGTCATGGCGGGTTACGAAAACTTCAACGAAGATAAGAAGATGGATTTTTGTCTAAGTATTGAAGATTGACAAAGAATGAAATTCAAAGTCAACCTGGGGCCTAATGTTGGGGATATTACTATCAGTCATAACCCGCCCAGGAGGGGTCGGGTCAGCCCCAATGGCGGGTTACACAAGAAGCCCAGTAAACATTCAAGACGATAGTTTATTAAACCTTATAGAAGGCCTAAGGGCCTGGAGGCGGCTTAAGGCCCGATATTGTAAACCGTCGTATGTAAGGAAAGACTTGTAAAGAAAGGCATGTAAAGGAAGTCACCGAGCCGGACACAATTATGAGCCGGCCGGGACTCTGTAGGCCACCAGGCGTCAACCCATGTATATAAGGGGACGACCCGGTGGCGGCTTAGGGCAAGAAACAACAAGTCGATAACCAAGCCGGCGAGTTGAGCTTCTTGGTGATCGAAACCCCGACAATACCAATCCCAACTAGACGTAGGATTTTACCTTCATCGTAAGGGGCCGAACTAGTATAAAACCCTCTTGTGTTCTTTGTCCCGATTAACCCCTTTAAGCTTCCTAGTGTGATGGCCCTACGACTAAGTCCTTGCTCTAGGACATCTGCCGTGACAATTCCACGACAAAATGAAACCTTCACGAGGATCATTTTTGGAACAAACACAATCCAGGAGACTTGGAGTGGACATCAAGAAAGAAGCAAGGAGGGCGCGCCCCAGGGTGGTGGATGCACCCCCCACCCTTGTGGGCCCCTCGCAGCTCCACCGACCTACTTCTTCCTCCTATATATACCCATATACCCTGAAAACATCCAGGAGCACCATGTAACCCTATTTCCACCACCGCAACCTTCTGTACCTGTGAGATCCCATCTTGGGGCCTTTTCCGGCACTCCGCCGGAGGGGGAATCGATCACGGAGGGCTTGTACATCAACACCATAGCCTCTTCGATGATGTGTGAGTAGTTTACCACAGACCTTTGGGTCCATAGTTATTAGCTAGATGGCTTCTTCTCTCTCTTTGGATCTCAATACAAAGTTCTCCTCGATTCCCTTGGAGATCTATTCGATGTAATTCTTTTTGCGGTGTGTTCGTCAAGATCCGATGAATTGTGGGTTTATGATCAAGTTTATCTATGAACAACATTTGATTCTTCTCTGAATTCTTATATGCATGATTTAAATATCTTTGCAAGTCTCTTCGAATTATCAGTTTGTTTTGGCCTACTAGATTGATCTTTCTTGCAATGGGAGAAGTACTTAGGTTGGGGTTCAATCTTGCGGTGTCCTTTCCCAGTGACAACAGGGGCAGCAAGGCACATATTGTATTGTTGCCATCGAGGATAAAAACATGGGGTTTATATCATATTGCTTGAGTTTATCCCTCTACATCATGTCATCTTGCCTAATGTGTTACTCTGTTCTTGTGTACTTAATACTCTAGATGCATGGTGGATAGCGGTCGATGTGTGGAGTAATAGTAGTAGATGCAGAATCGTTTTGGTCTACTTGTCACGGACGTGATGCCTATATACATGATCATGCCTAGATATTCTCATAATTGTTCGCTTTTTATCAATTGCTCGACAGTAATTTGTTCACCCACCGTAGATTATGCTATCTTGAGAGAAGTCACTAGTGAAACCTATGGCCCCGGGTCTATTCTCCATTATATTATTCTCCCAACTACTAGCTATTTCTGTTGCCGTTTATTTTGCAATCTTTACTTTCCAATCTACACAAAAAATACCAAAAATATTTATCCTATTATCTTTATCAGATCTCACTTTTGTAAGTGACCATGAAGGGATTGACAACCCCTTTATCGCGTTGGTTGCGAGGTTCTTGTTTGTTTGTACAGGTACTAGGTGACTTGCGTGTAGTATCCTACTGGAGTGATACCTTGGTTCTCAAAAACTGAGGGAAATACTTACGCTACTTTGCTGCATCACCCTTTCCTCTTCAAGGGAAAACCAACGCATGCTCAAGAGGTAGCAAGAAGGATTTCTGGCGCCGTTGCCGGGGAGATTTACGCACAAGTCAAGACATACCAAGTACCCATCACAAACTGTTATCCCTCGCATTACATTATTCGCCATTTGCCTCTCATTTTCCTCTCCCCCACTTCACCCTTGCCGTTTTATTCGCCCTCTTTTCTGTTCGTCTCTTTTCCGTTCGTCTCTTTTCACTTGCTTTTTGTGTGCTTGTGTGTTGGATTGTTTGCCGCGATGGCTCTACCAAAAAGCGTTGATCATCACCTTAGAAGGTTTGAAGAAATTGAAAACAACATTAGAAGTCTTATGTCCTTGCAGTTTGAGCATAATAATTTCATCAGAAACAAGCTTAAAGAACAAAACAGTTTTATGGGGTACATGAATAAAGGGCTTGATGATATGTCTAAAGAATTTTATGGTTTGAAATCTCAGTTCGCTCATCTTGAAAACTTAATAGCCCAAATTTCGGATAAGCAGGCCACCTTAGTTAATAAGATGGACACCAAACCGGAAGAGCTAGAGTATAATACTGATGGAGATCTAAAAGTGATTGATGTGTCCCCTATTAAATCATTGTTTGCCACTATGAATTTTGATAAAGATGGGAATAGAGATGAGTCAACTTTAGTTAAAAGGCGTTCCAATGATTCGAAGTTTCTATATCTTGATGCAAAAATTGGTAAAAGTGGGATTGAAGAGGTCAAAACTTTACATAGCAATGAACCCACTATTTTGGATTTCAAGGAGTTTAATTATGATAATTGTTCTTTAATAGATTGTATTTCCTTGTTGCAATCCATGTTAAATTCTCCTAATGCTTATAGTCAAAATAAAGCTTTTACCAAACATATCGTTGATGCTTTAATGCAATATTATGAAGAGAAACTTGAATTAGAAGTCTCTATCCCTATAAAACTTTATTATGAGTGGGAACTGTCGTGGGTTTGTCACGGCAGATGTCCTCGTGAAAGGACTTAGCCGTGGAGCCATCGCTGCGGGTTAGCTTAAAGGGGTTAAACCGGACAAGGGACACGAGGGGTTTTTATACTAGTTCAGCCCCTTCGATGAAGGTAAAAGCCTACGTCTAGTTGTGTTGGTATTGCTAGGGTTTCAATGACCAGGGAGTGAATCTGCTTTTCCTGGCTCTCGAGTTGTTGTCTCTTGTCCTTAAACCGCTGCTAGGTCGTCCCTTTATATACACAGGTTGACGCCCGCCGGTTTACAGAGTCCTGAGGCTGGATCATAAACGTGTCCGGCTTGGTCTCTATCCTTCCTATCTTACAATGCAAGTTACATGAGAAAGTCGGTTTACATCTACATGCCTTAATTTGCCTTTGGGCCTCGGGCCTTCGTAAAGCGCCACCATCCTTACGTCTTCATGGGCTTCTGATCTTCTTGGAGTTAATCCGGCTACTCCTGGTCGGTTTACGTCCAGTAGTAATATTCCCAACATTAGGCCCTAGATTGATTTGAACTTGTTCATGTCAATCTTCAACACTTAGAAAAATTCTTCCCTTGCACCTTCACCTTGATCTTGTAAACCACCGTGACGTCATACTCCAGGATCATGTTAAATCGCCATGACGTCATCTTGTTATTTAAAAATGGTACATCTCACCTTCAGTTAATGAGCCTCCGACAATCGAGGCGACCGCTCCTGTTAGGTATCCAATATTCCGACCCCTTGATTCTCGCGCCTGATACCTTCCCCCTTTACCTTATAAATAGGGCCACTAGTCATTTCCTTTTTTCCCCTCCGTCTCTTTGCTTCTTCTTCCTCCTCGCGACGCCTCTGCACCCGAGCGCCGCCGCCGTCGCTGAGCTTCGCTTCCGCCTCTCCGTTGGCCGCTGCATCAACCTGGTTGTACCAGAGAGCCGCGACGTACCTCCGCTGCTTCAACAGCCGCTGTAAGTCTTTCCCTTTCCTCCTATGTAGATCTATCTAGGGTTTCATTGTTCATCGAAGTTCATCGAAACTCCGGCACTGTCCTTCCCTGTTCCTCCTTTGTCCATGTGTAAAAACCTCCAGCTTGATGTATTCCGTGTAACAGCTACAACATTCCTTATCTTTTGCTATCACAACAAACCCTTATGCGCATAAAAACTGATCTGGACCTTTGTGAACCGCTTCGGGACCAACCATTTTAGGTCTAAATATTTTTGCCTTTCCTGTCTTACTGTAGATCCAACATTTCCATGTAATCTTGTGAAACCTGTTTTACCTTATTTAGTCGTTCTTCCCTTAGATCTGTATCTTCTTTATCACATAGGCGGTTTACCTTTGTAGAAAGCAATCTATCACATACCATTAGTCCCCTTGTAAACCAGCAATCCCTTTATCTCCGTTGCCATACTCCGATTTAGCAGTATGCGTATACCTTTGTTCCGTTTATCGCTTTGGCATTCATCATTGTATCAGCCTTCGGTTTACAAAATTTACATACTTGGATTTCTTTATCCCGTTGCACCTTATGCACTACCATGAATGAATTGTAAACTGGTATTTCTTTTCAACTTTTCACTTGCAATGGCCAAGCAGTTTTATTCCTGCAACTGGGCTTCCTCCCGGGTTACCGAGGAGCAACTTAATGGATGGTCAAAATTGGTACCTTACCAAAAAAGAATGAGATCCGGTGGCGAGTTCCTGGACCGGAGAACCCTCCTACTCCCAAGCAGGACGAAGTAGTGGTGTTTGTTGATCACATAGGCTGTGGCTTCAAACTGCCCAGGTCAAAGTTTTTACGGGATGTGCTTGCCATCTTTCAATTCCACCCTCAAGATATTGGACCCAATTCGGTATCCAATATATGCAACTTTCAAGTTTTCTGTGAAGCTTACCTCCAAGAAGAGCCAACTGTGGAGCTGTTCCGGGATTTCTTCCATCTGAACCGGCACACTGAATTTGTAGACAGACCCAATACTGAACTTGGCGGCATCTCCATTCAAAAAATAAAAGAGGTTGTATTTCCTCATGCAAAGCTGCATAGTCACCCCAAAGAGTGGAATCAAACTTGGTTCTACTGTAAAGACACCTCCCCTGAAGACGAGAATCCTCTGCCGGATTACTGTGTCCACCGGCTTGCCAACACTCATCCACTTCCACAACGGCTAAGTGCTCAAGAACGGGCCCCGTATGCACCTCAACTCGCCAAGATGAGAGCCTTCTTGGCCAACGGTTTAACAGGTGTACACTTTGTCCGTTGTTGGATATCTTGGAGCATCTTGCCGTTAAGTCGCCGCTCCGGCTTAATGTGCGAGTATACTGGTGAAGTAGAGGACTCCCAACGTCATACCAACATTCAGCTAATCGATGAAGAGGTCACTAAGGCCGTCAAGAAGATATTGAACGAATCGAAAGCTGTCTCTCGCCAAACCTAACTAGACCCTTTTTACACGTAGAACAAACCGCCTGCTGTGAGTATTGTTCCTCCTCTTTACCCTTGATATCTTTAGACTGTACAATCCTTGAATACTCTTATTTTTACTTTTAAACAGGGTGATGATCCGTTTTGGAAGAAGAAACCTCAAGAGAAAGCGGCAAAAACTGCCTGCCCTAAAACCAAAGCCGTCAAGAAAAGGACCTGAACGCATCAGTATGGAACTGGAGGACGACCCGAATGAACCGGAAGTTGAGGTAGAACTTGATTCACTTGGTTCCCTTTTCATGCATCACATTGACAATGATACTTATTAGGAGGATGTGGAGGGCATCCAAGCTGACGATGTAGAGGTAATTATCCTTTCCTCCGGTTCAGACTCTATGCCAACACAAAAAATCAGTCAAATGGTCCGAAAAGTAAGCTTTTCTCATCCTCTTGCTCACTTGGATCCAACAATTATTTTGAAGACGCAGCAGCACGAGGCTCGCCACACAACCCGGCATAGCGGCCAAAAGGTCACTTCGGCCGGTTTACCTAACACCCCGGTTCGAAAGGGCCAATCTGAGGTCTCACCCACTTCTGACAATTCTTATCCCTAGGCAGGCTATTTCCGACAACCTCTTAATCCGTCCGATTCAAATTATCACGTGACACCTCCTTCATCCTCTGGCGAGTCAACAGCGACCCAACTTCCTCCTCTCAAAACTGTAGCTGGGTAAGTACTTCAACCCCTTCTTTTGATGTTTTCATACTTTATATACTATGCTTAACTTTCACATCTTTTTCTGTTTTAGAGCCAAAGCCAGACCCAGCAAAAAGGCTCGAGTGAACAATCCGCCCGAAGACCGGTGGTTCTTGAACTGGAGCAAACGGCTGAACCAGAGGGTCCAAATCCAAATCCTGAAGCTACCTTTGATGAACCACCCCCTCAAGATCACAATACTAATGAACAACCAAAAGTTGACACTGCTATACCTGATGATGAACCAGCAAATCCCATCTGGGCTGACGATAGACCTTCTAGTCCGGTGAAAGCTACTGACACCCCATCAACTCCAGAAAAGATTGCTGGAGACAAAGAAGGCGATGTTATCATTACCAGTATGAGCCACAGCTCTCCTGGCCATCCTGTTATATTGGCGAAACATAGTGCCAAGGAAGAGCATGCTGCCATGGAAAAAGGCAAATGGAGCACCGACTTGTCAAGCTACGCCCATCTCAACGCTCAAGAACTCCACTCTGGTTTTATAAACCGTCTGCACTCAAACGGTGATTATGAAGCCGGTTTGGTGAACCTGATGAAGGAACGCTATGAGGTATTTTCATCACTTTTCCTTTCTTCAATCCAAAGTACAAGTATCATCCCAGTAGCCCCCAAGGGCCGGTTTATGATGGCAATCATAAACTGGGACTTTGTAATATCTTAATCCTTGCATGCTGATCCTCCATATGTTAATTGATCTTTGGAAATAAACCAGTACTTTATCATTGTATTCCTGTAGTTTTCATCGGTGTAGCCCCCAAGGGCCGGTTTTATCTTTGCAAGGTAAACTGTTTTGAATCAATGCGTCAACTTTGAACAGATGTACATTAGCCCCCAAGTGTTAAGGATAATGCTTGCATTGTTCTTGAGACTTGTGAAAAATATATTGATGATAGAGTAAATAGGCATTAGCCCCCAAGTATAAAGTGCATAACTTGTTATACGCTTGGTACTTCATAACCTGTCTTTATGATATATCTCACCTTTGTAGGCTGAGCTGAATAAGAAGGATGCTCAAACCGCGGACCTTCAAGAGAATGTTAAATCTCAACAAGCAGAGGATTCCAAAGCCAAAGAAGAGCTGACCAATACCTTAGCAGCTATGGAGAAGCTGAAAGAAACCTTTAACAAAGAGCATGCAGACTGGGAGACAGAAAAGGCCGGTTTGACAAAAAAGGCCGAGGACGCAGAGGCAGCCCTGAAGCCGGTGGTTGAAGAACTGATCGACTTAAAGCGGCAGATCAACATCATGACTTCTGTTGTGTTTGGTAAGTATCCTTTCATGAAGTTTGTCTAATTCATTATGTCTTATCAATGACCGGTTTACTGATGTTTTAACCATGACAGGGACCCGCATTGCTCATCTAGGCGCTGACATGCGGATGAAGCTTAAAGCGGCCTATACCTTGATAGAACAACTGTTCTCTGGATCCCAGCGAGCCATTTGCACTGCAGCGTATAACAAGCCTCCGCCATCACTGATAAAAGAAACTATTGAAAAGCTGGCCATGCTGCCTGCCCGAATCAACAAACTGAAGAGATCAGCCGCAAGGTCAGGAGCGCTGACCGCGCTAATCTAGGCCAAGGCAGGGATTCCGGATCTTGAACCAGCAGATATCATCAAAGGGTATCCTGGTGTGAAAGAAGACGGCTCAGACTTCAATAATGACGATCTCCGAAGGCTGACAAAGGAGATGCGACCGATAGCAAGAAAACTGGCGGAGGACACAGATCTATCTCATTTTCAACCGGTTTATGATGCTGAGGGAAAAAGACAGCCCGCGTTGATCCATAATGTTGAAGATCTCGTGCCACCAATCCGTAAGCATACTTACGCTCCTGACATTGACCCCTCCAACCTTATCCATGAAGAGGCCGTTTTTCAAGCCTTAACCGGAATCGATTAGTCAACGCTTGATTTCCAGCGTTTGGGGAGGGATGAAGAGAATGTGACCGCGCAAGATGACCCTCAATTGTCAAGCCATCCCAATGAGGAATCCTAAACCGGTGGCCGGTTTACCAGTTGCAGTCTTCCACTCTTTGAAAACAATTATTCAATTTAGGCTGTTTAAAGCGCCTTGTAATAGGATAGCATGGACACCTTTATCTGCCATGCCATTGAGCATGTTTGTTTTGCTTGATACCTGAAAACTTGTTCTGCCTTTGGGATCTATTTATGCATAGTCCATTATGATTTGTGTTCCTGCATATAAGAACTTGAAAGTGTCCTAGTGGTTTACCACTAGATGGGTCATGATGCCCAAAAAATATATACATAACTTGGATGGATAACCAAGATTTGTAAAAATAGATGATACCTGTCACATACCTCGTTGGCTGACCAACTGTTTGTATAGTAAGGGTGAAAAACACAAATCTGGAGTGTTGATGACTCCTTGCCCTCTTGCCGGTTCATATAAAAACCAGGCCAGGCTATAATAGCCACTGATTTGTTCGTATAATGTTGGCGACATCTAGTCAAAACCAGACCGGAGCAACGTACTGCCGGTTTAAAAACTGATCATGTACTGACAACTAAGCGTTGAAAGTCATGCGGGGTTGTACTAAACACCGGTTTATCAAAAAACATTCATAAATCCCTTATTAAAAGATTATAAAAACAGCAAAGACAAAAGAAATATGCAAGGCTTTTCATGGGCTGCCAGGCCCTAAATCGAGGCTTTTCATGGGCTGCCAGGCCGCTGAGTTAAACCATTTAGCAAAGCCTTTTAAGATGGACCTCAATCTTTAACCAATCACCGTTTTAACTTTGACAAGTTCAGGGTCTATGAGATTGACTTGTCAAACGTTCGATGGGTCATACCAGGTTTACCTGGACGGAGTGGCTTACTTAAAGAGGCAGGATAACCCGGGATTTTAGGTGAATACACCTGGTTTCCAAGCCTGGCTTGATAGCCTACTACAAGGGTGCAAGCTCGTTGTTCTTTTATAAGCAAGGAGCCCCCAAGTAATATTTGAC